>NC_092230.1:24934801-24997301 GCF_036320965.1 Panulirus ornatus | reverse complement strand
TATATATATATATATATATATATATATATTGGAAAGGATCACAATTTTGCGCGTGATCAAGATATTCCTATGAGTCCACGGGGAAAATGAAACACGAAAAGTTCCCAAGTGCACTTTCGTGTAATAATCATAACATCAGGGGAGACACAAGAGAGAAATATAACAGTCAGTTGATATGCATCGAAGAGACGACGCTAGGACGCCATTTGGTAAACGAAAGTGCACTTGGGAACTTTTCGTGTTCCATTTTCCCCGTGGACTCATAGGAATATATACATACATATATATATATATATATATATATATATATATATATATATATATATATATATACATATATATACATATATATATATATATATATATATATATATATATATATATATATATATATATATATATATATATATATATATTATATATTAATCCCTAGGGATAGGGGAGAAAGAATACTTCCCACGCATTCCCTGCGTGTCGTAGAAGGCGACTAAAAGGGGAGGGAGCGGGGGGCTGGAAATCCTCCCCTCTCATTATTTCTTTTTCAGTTTTCCAAAAGAAGGAACAGAGAAGGGGGCCAGGTGAGGATATCCCCTCAAAGGCCCAGTCCTCTGTTCTTAACGCTACCTCGCTAATGCGGGAAATGGCGAACAGTTTGAAAAAAAAATATGTATATATATATATATATATATATATATATATATATATATATATATATATATATATATATATATATATACATATATACACAGACATATACGTATATACACATGTACGCATTCATGATTGCTTGCCTTCATCCATTCCTGGCGCTACCTCGCCCCACAGGAAACAGCATCGCTACCCCCTCGCTTCAGCGAGGTAGCGCCAGGAAAACAGACAAAAAGGCCACATTCGTTCACACTCAGTTTCTAGCTATCATGCATAATGCACCGAAACCACAGCTCCCTATCCACATCCAGGCCCCATATACCTTTCCATGGCTTACCCCAGACATTTCACACGCCCTGGTTCAGTACACTGACTGATAATCAATAATCATTATATAATACGGAAGAATACTTGTTTGTGATAGTGGAAGATATAAGAAAAACAGATAAGTGTGGTAAAAATCAGTGGATATACTGAGAGTTCAAAATGGGGTAACCTACAAAATGTCAATAGGGCTCGGGAGAAACAAGTAATTGAAGCAGTGAACTTGAAGAAAAATAATGATCAAGTCTATTCTTAAACGCAACTAGTTATACGTTCAACTACTCTCACTGGCAAGTCGTTCCATACGCTAACAATCCCATTAAAGAAAAAGTGATTGGCCTCATTCGAAGAAAAACGTCTGCCCACAAGTTTGTATCCACTACTGCCAGTGAAACCAGACGAATCAGGTCTTCAGTAACCTGATGGATCAAGATCATCAAAGCCTTTCATAATTTTGAATACCTGCAGTAAATCAACTCTTAGCCTTCCCTTTTCTCACCGAAATAGATTCAAGTCTTTTAAACCTCTCCCGTAGGATTTGTTTCTCAGCCCGGATTCATCTTGGCAGCTCGACTCTGCACTATCTCCATTCTTCTGTATTTTCTTAGTCAGGGTGACCAAAGCTAAACGCAATATTTAACATGGGGAGGCACTAATGAATTGTAAAGAGTACGGACGATTTCACTGGACTTAAATTCCAAGGTTTTATCTATGAATCCACGAATTCTCTTCGTTCATTTCACTGGTTCTGTGTACCACTTACTTGGTTTTAGGTCACCAGAGATCAATACTCCCCAATTCTTTCTCTTCATTCACCTTTCTCGTGCAGTTCAACATAATTCATACGGTAGCGTGCCTTCTCGGTCTTCCTACCGATATGTAAAACTCTGCACTAATCCATATCAAAGTTCATCTGCCACGTATGAGCTCAGCCCATCAATCTCTCTATGTCAGTTGAAGTTGCACACGTTCAAGTCCATTTGTAGGTCATCCCCCATCATGTATCATCAGGAAATGGTCATATCTTCCAATGCAGACCATTATCAATACCATTCATATATATCATAAAGAGAACCGGTTCCAAGGATGATCCCTGTGGAACTCCACTTGTTATGTCTAACCATTCTGAGACTTGACCATCAATAACAACTCTATGTTTACGGCCAGTCAACTAATCTTCTATCCGCCAGAGTACAACCTCATCAACGCCATGAGGCAATTTTGCTACTATTTGCTGAACCTTATCTAATGATTTCTGAAACATCTATGCAGATGAAATCAACTGCTTTACGTTGGTCATACATGTCGATTACATCATAAAATAAATCACGCAGATTTGTCAGACATGAGCGGTTTCGTCGAAAACCATACTGAGAATCGTTCAAGAGGTGGTCTTATACATGGCTTACAATTCTCTCTTGAATGACGGTTTCCATAAGTTCTCCAACTTCAGACGTTAAGCTATTTGGACGATGATTTCCGAACAGTGACTTATTACCAGTTTTTGAATATCAGTGTTACAGTGGCAAACCTGCATTCATCTGGAACTTCTCTCGAAGCAAGTGGCATTGAAAAGGGCAGTCATGGGCTTCACTATCTCATTTTTCGCCTCTTGGATTATCACGGAGAAAACCTATCATGGTCTGCCGTTTTATTTATCTTTAAACCGCTGACTGCTGATAGCATGTCTTCATCTTCAACCTCAATTTGTTGAAAAATGTTCTCTCTTACCAACGAAACTGGATTTGGGATATGGGTTGTCTTCGGTTATAACAACAACAACAACAACAATAATAAAAATAATAATAATAATAATAATAATAATAATAATAATAATAATAATAATAATAATAATCGGGATAACATAATTATGACGAACACATAAATATATGACACACGCATGACATTCACTCCCCACACCAAAAACATCGACGGAAAAGCAATACACAAACCAAATTCTCTAAGACCACTATATGACACCACATCTAGAGAGGAAGAAGTATCCCAGAAGGTTCCCTACACACAATTCATAAACTCCAACCTGAACCAAGCCTCAGCAGCATCAACCATTCCAAAACATGCATAATCAATAAAACCTGCAGGCTATACAAAACAGAGCACTCAGACCAATCACAGGCTGCCTATCCACCATAATAACTCACCTTCGAAATGAAACAAAGATCCTTCCAGTGTCATCCCACCTCAACATACTCGTCACTCACTGGATGGGTTCTTCTGAAGCGAGAACTACATCAAGTGACGATGCTAGAGCAGCCGTGCCGAACACGACTCTCCACCCAAAAACACCAGAGTAACTTTCAATGTTCCCAAGCTCACTTATGCCTTTCCCTCATCCCTTGCATTCTTCCGCATCTCTCTCTCTCTCTCTCTCTCTCTCTCTCTCTCTCTCTCTCTCTCTCTCTCTCTCTCTCTCTCTCTCTCTCTCTCTCTCTCTCTCACACACACACACAACTCAAACCACCTACCAACAGGCTCTCAAAACACTACACCCGACCCTTCATAAGCATCACCTGGACCTCATCCGCCAGTTCGGGATACAGCTACTAGACCAGACCATCTGGCTACCACCATCGCCTCCTACCACCGGAGATCACTCGTCCCCGAGCTTCAGCACGGCACAACGAACCCACCTGAGCTCGTACACAAGAACAACTTTGGAGTAAGAAGTTTCTCTGACGAGACTGTGCTCCCAAGACCATATACTTCCTGGACACCTGTGATGGTTATCATAACATGTTCAAACACATGTCCGAGATAGTACGTTGTTCTTCATATATATAAAAGGATGCTGAGGGTTGCATAACATGTAATACAAGAAGGTGCGCATGATCCTACCTTCAGCCCTGGCGATATGGAATGACCTGAGCGAGCAACTCCTCCCGACCCTTCTGCTGTGGCCCACAGTCAGGAGGACGGCATCCGTCATGCCGCACCTCGGGACTTCCTCCTTCAGGATGGCCGACCCACCTTAATGCCCTGAGGGTCGGTATGCTACGGACAAATGCATGGCCCAATTATGGACATTCCGGATGAAAGATAAGACATCAGGAAGATAAATAAAGCAAGAAATGTGATCCGTAGATGTTGGTTGACTCGATTTCTAAAGGCAGAAAAGTGGCAGGAAATGGGCATAGACAAGAGACGGAACGTAATTCAACAACTTTGCAGTAGACAAGGAATGACGGAAGTACCAAACGTGTCACGAAACCCTCGTGTGTCTGGTCTCCTCCACTCAGAAACTGTGGGAAGCAGCAGGTAGACGCGTGCCACTGGGTGAGCAGAGGTCGCACGGGGGGGACAGGAGCAGGAGACAAGTCGTAGAAGCAGTAGCCTCAAGAATACCCGTAGAAAACTGGGAGACAACATCAGGGCAGACAGATAGGGACGGCAGAGGAGGAGCGATGGCAGGTAAGATAATGAAGCAGAAGGCTTTTGTTTGAATTCTGACTGACAGAAAGGTGGAAAGACAGCCACCCTCAGACATGTGCAGGCAGTGTTCCATACCGGAGAGAGACCGCGAGAGAGAGGCCATTGTACGCACTGAAAAGCTCTTTGGAAGAAAAAAATAGAAAATATCTGCGACGCGTAAACAACATCCCTGCTTCTGAGTAACAGCCTTCGCTAATTTCGTTATGTAGGGGTTTCGATGACATAGAGGAAGGTATGATTTTGTCTGACACGTTTATATATTGGTACAAGGTTCAACGGTGGTGTACTGAAGTCTGAAGCTGAGCTACGGGATGAGAGAGAGAGAGAGAGAGAGAGAGAGAGAGAGAGAGAGAGAGAGAGAGAGAGAGAGAGAGAGAGAGAGAGAGAGAGAGAGAGAGAGGTTAAAACAGCTTTTTTTTTATTGCATCGTTGAATTTAACCAGGTAACTGTTTTTTTCCATTCCACTGCGCTAAAGAAGACCGTATTAAGAGAGGAAACATGTTCAGGGCGGAAGACAGAACGAACAACAGAGCGAGGAGGGGAGGAAAAGTGAGGTGAGGTATGAAGAGAGGTGGGAAAAGTGTACGTATGAACAGGACTGGAGGTGGAAGAAAGACGATCATTTACAGGGGATAAAATATAGGGCAGGCGACAGTACAGAGCCCGTAGGACATCAGTGCTGATAGAGTGAGGAAGACGTCAGTCAATGGATGACGACTACGGTGGAAGAAGCAGGGAGAAAACAATGCGTTAGTAAGTGAACAAAAGAGAAGCAGAAAAACCAGAGGAAGAGAACATAGCAGGCAAAAACTTCCGTCACGCTATCAAAGGCTTGACAACTGCCAAGGGCTCAAGAAAAGGTTCACGAAATTCCCCAGGTGAGGGAGACCAGAGGTGAGGCATTAGAAGGGAGTATATGGTCAGCTGACCAACACGTATGTAACGCTCCACAACCACATGGGGAAAGTCAGTTATAATTGTGAGGTTCACGGGGCTTGTAAAGGTCGAGTATATATATATATATATATATATATATATATATATATATATATATATATATATATATATATATATATATATATATATATATATATGTGGACCAACCTTAAGTACGTCAGTGTTGATGTGGATTTTACAAGGTTCCTAAACCTGATAAAGGTACAATCTGTTGTGTAGTGCTGTAACATGTGTATGTATGGTACAGTACCTCACGTAGCTTACACCAGGTTATGTGTACTGCAGGATCACAGTCTTCTACTGTGGTACAGTAACCGTCATGATACTTGGTGTTGCAGGTACCTGGCTCCCTTCTGTGGTACAGTACCCGTCATAATACTGGTCGTCATGATACTTGGTGTTGCAGGTACCTGGCTCCCTTCTGTGGTACAGTACCCGTCATAATACTTGGTGTTGCCGGTACCTGGTCGCTCAGCACATCTGATGCTTCCAGACCGTCACGAGTTCGCTCGTAGTTGGACAACATTACTGAGGTGTGTGTGTGTGTGTGTGTGTGTGTGTGTGTGTGTGTGTGTGTGTGTGTGTGTGTGATACATTATTAAGAAGATGAACGCATCACTGGGGAGCACAACATAAGAGTAAATTACTAGGGACTCACAAGTTACTCATTACTCAAGTATCGTATTACCAACTCGTATTATGACCTAATCATATATGAGTGTAGAGCAGGTGTCACCTCTCTGAGCTATCATGAACTTGTATATAACATTACAGTCAACTGTATACAGACTTTACCTCGCGTCTCCACAGACAAAACACATGACAGACAGTTCCTGTGGACTGCCTCCCCTACCAGGCTCAGCCATCATGATCATGTTGATGACGTGGTCACACACACACACACACACACACACGTACACACACACACACACACACACACACACACACACACACACATACACACACACACACAGAGCCGACCCTTCCATTCTCCTACAAGAAACCATCAGCGAATCCTAGCTTAAAAGTGGCACGCCATGCAACCTGGGGTCAATGTTATGTTCTGAAGCTATGGAGAGAAAGGACCCAATTCATGATAGACACCTGACCCTGGTGTGTCACGGCTGCAGTGGTTACCTAATCTTCAGGGTTAATGAGGGGAGGATCTGCTGGGATGGGTGAAGAGCTCATACCCCATGATGTTTAAACAGAACCTTGTCCTGTTCCGTTCGTTGTTATTACTTCGAAGGGACCTACCCTCACAAGGGCTGCTGCTGGGTCATGTGTGAACTGGGAGGGTAAAGATGGGTCGTTCGTGGCAGCCCTTTCTCGAATGCAAATCTTTGCTACATCAGCCAGACACAGACTGGGTGGGGCACTGCACCACATGCACGGGTTAATTTCACGATTAGTCCTGGTATCAACCAGCTAATTTATTGTGCACCCCAAGCTCATCCCCGTGAGCGGTAGCGCAAAAAGGATGACAGAGGCCACAAAGGATCTTTGTCCGGCCTCCGGTGGGCTTACATTACATAAATTGTCGCAGAATCGGTTCGTTACAGACATTACACAGTCTTTCTTGTGGTTTTACCGACTAGATAGAAAAAGTGGATACAGTCTTAGAGTTTCAGGTATATTGCTTTGTTTTTTTTTCATAATGAGGTGTCGTGACATTTCTGGCAGTGTTTGTCTAAATCCATCCCTAACGGTCTCTAATTTCACACATTCCAAGACATAGTAGTCCTCTATCTTGTGTCGAAATCTCTGGCCACAAACTTAACATCTCCAGGTAAGCCAAGGTGTCAACAATAACCATAGTTCAGCAGTTACAACATCGTGTCATCTGGTGATCTTATGACTCCCTCACTGTACGTGGTTTACTCTACCCACTGCACTGTGATGGAAGACGTTTCTACTTGTGCGGGGCAACACCGCCTCACTCCATGTCTACGCTCAGCTGACGCAGCATAAATGCACATCCGAATTAATTTACTGCATAAGAGAGAGAGAGAGAGAGAGAGAGAGAGAGAGAGAGAGAGAGAGAGAGAGAGAGAGAGAGAGAGAGAGAGAGAGATGCTGACATCTTCAGGTGTCTATCAGCGCACCAGGTCTGTGTTAGCATGTGTGCCAACATCGCGTCAGTGGACGGCGATGCCAAGTTAATCTGGCATTACTCAACGCCTGTTCAAGGCTACCATCGCTCCACTCCCACATCTGTGCGAGATTAACCGCATTCATCACACGTCTGACTCAGGTTCATGCACCGTCTCTGTCCATGTTTGTGGGAGGATGAAGTTCTATTACTCCATCCCTGAGACGAAAACGCTGCATCTGTGGAAGGCTGTATGTCAAGCAACCATTGTGTGTATGTGTGTGTGTGTGTGTGTGTGTGTGTGTGTGTGTGTGTGTGTGTGTGTGTGTGTGTACCAAGGGAAGAACACATTTCGCACTTAGATGTACGCCATCAAAGTTTCCTTCTGTGCTTTTCGGAAGGGAATCAACACGGATCACTGCCAGTCTTGTACACACAACGCAATAACACCTCAAACGAGGAAGGTCGAAGATCCATGTATTAAAGGATTCAACTGAGGCAGACGCTAACTAAACCGCCATTACACTCTGTGGCAAGAGTCAGTGACGAAGCGATAATGAGAGAGTCACTAATAATGAGAATGAAGGTATCACGCACGGTGGTGTATGCAACCGTGAGAATGAGCGGCTCGGGCAAGTAGGAAAGAAGCACATACTGATGTTGATCCAGCGACAGGGAGGGCTGGTACCAGGGTAGGCAGCGAGCGTTAACAGCACGACCATTCATCATCACCCACCCACAACCTCACACACACTTGTTGACACCTACCATGTTTGGGTGCGTAAGGTTTACACGTATACCTTTCGAGATGAGTTCACTGTGGGGTGGTATTGTGGTGTGTATGATGCGGTAACAGCCAGACTTCTGCGAGGTACTGTGGTGTGTTCACTGTGGCAGCAGCCACACTGTGGCGAGGTACTGTGATGTGTTCACTAAGGCAAAAACAAAATTTTGAGGTGGTACTGTGGTGTTTCCACTGTGGCAGCAACCACACTGGCGTGGTAGTTCTGTTCACTGTTGCGTGGTACTGTGGTGTGTTCACTATGACAGCAACCACACTGACGCGTGGTACTGTAGTTTGTTCACTAACCATCCTAACTCCCACATCCTTAAACACCTCGAAAATCACAGTCTTCTCTCTGAACACCAGTATGGCTTCCGTAAGGCGAGATCCACAGGTGATATTCTTTCCTATCTTGCTGAAAGATTCTGGGGAGTCAAGTGTGGCTGTCCTTGATATATCAAAGACTTTTGACAGGGTGTGGCATCGGGGTCTCATCTGTAAGCTCCCCTCTTTTGGCTTCTCTCCCTTACTTTGCTCCTTCATATCTAGCTTCCTCTCCGGCCGATCTATCTCTGTGGTTGTTCATGGATCAGCCTTCCCAATTTTCACCATCAACAACGGTGTCCCTTAAGGTTCTGTTCTGTCCCCTACACTTCTCTTTTTTTTCAAAGATTTCCTCTCCCCCACAAATAATCCAATGCACTCATACGGTGACGACTCAACACAGTATTCATCCTTCAATTCTGTTACCTCTTCTTTCACTCGATCTGCATCTTTCTCGACACAGCTTCCTCGATAAACTTGGACGTGGACAAAACTTCTCAGTGGGGTAGGCAAAATCTTGTGAAGTTTAATGTCTCTAAGACCCAGTTTCTACCAATGTCTCTGTCAAAAGCTCCTTACAACTCTCGTTTCTCCTTTGACGATTCTGTAATTCCACGTGTTGACTCAATAAACATACTTGGTATCACTGTGACATCCACTCTTTCTTGAAAATCCCACATTACTGGAATAGCGAAATCTGCCTCTAAGAAACTGGGTGTCCTATTTAGATGCCGAAACTTCTCTTCTGAACAGCTGCTCAGTTTATGCAAGAAATTGATTAGTCCTTGTATAGAGTACTGCTCTCACATTTGGGGGGGCTCTAGCTCTGTATCCTCACTTGGTAAAGTCAAGTCAAAAGCAGTAGTACTTATAAACTGTCCCAGGCTAGCTTCAAAATTTGACCCCCTTGTCCTACGCCACATTGTTGGTTCACTTTCCCTCTTCTATTGGTATTACTTTGGTTTTTGCTCCCGAAAGCTGGCTGCTTGTGTGCCCCCACCACTAGCTAGACCAAGCAATACTCGGCAAGCTGCTGCGTCACATGATTGCTGTGTGGCCATCGGCAACTCAAGGGTGGGCCGTTTTGATAACTGCTTCTTTCCCTACGCGTCGAAGCTTTGGAACTCTCTACCTTCTCATGTCTTTCCCAATACCTGTGACCTTGCACGTTTCAAAAGACGGGTCTTTCACTTCCTCAAAAATTCATAAATACTTTCCCTTGACATTACCCATTTCATAATTCTCTCTATATATTTCAATTAAGGCCCGGCCTTGACGTGGACTTTTGTCCGTGACTGGAGCCTCCAACATAGAAAAAAAAAAAACCTACTGAGGCGTGATAGTGTGGTGTGCTCACTATGGCAGCAACCAGACTGTGGTGTGCTCGCTGTGGCAGCAACTCGACTGCACGGCGTGGTACTGCGGTGTGTTCAGTGTGGCACCAACCACACTGACACTTGCGTCAAGGCCCCCGGGAGCTTGAGCCAGTCCAGAAGTACCTCACCCCCCGGTAACCGTCTCGTCTGGTTACGCTTGTTAGAGCATCTCATGGCAGTGAGGGAGGCGTTCATGTGGGAGAGAAGGGGAGCGTTGCTTGGGGTGGTCGGAGGAGGGGAGGGCAGAACAGGTAATATGAGGCGGACACTCGCCAACTCCTTGACAATAACCATGCATACTAGATTTCACGGGATGACCTGGAAAGACGAGGGTTCAGTTACCTTTAGAGGGTAAGGGAGCAGGGACCTGAGACTGGGAGGTCTGAGGTAATTAAGGTAAGTGCAGGAGGCATAACACTACCACCACCACCACCACCGCTGCTTCCCCGGACACCTCCCTGGTGGGCAGACTCTCAAAAGGCCTGAAAGGTCGTCAAAGCGTTACGTCGATGAGGGCGGGCAGGTGTACGTGTCGTCAGTAGCGGGTGAGGGAAGCGAGGGTGTGTGTGTGTGTGTGTGTGTGTGTGATTATGTGCTGGTCGTCATGAAGCGAGTGGTAACAACTCGACAACACTGCTAATGACAAACAACTCAAACGAAAGCAAAGGGGAAACGACAAAGATCACCCGGGAAAGGGAATTGTGAGAAAAATGCAGAGATCACGAAAAAGGTAAACACACACACACACACACACACACACACACACACACACACACGCACACACAGGTTCCAACTATAACGTTAGCAAGGGAGACACCAATTACTTGACCTGTCAAGTGAGGGTATTCACCTTCCCAGACCTATTTTGCACAAGTGCGAGTGTGTGTGTGTGTGTGTGTGTGTGTGTGTGTGTGTGTGTGTGTGTGTGATATATGTTCACTATGACAGTCTAAGGAGCGGGAAGATTTGAAAATGTAAACAGAATGACAGGAGTTTTGCCAAAGTTAGTATTAATGAACTGTACACTTCAAGAATATCCAGGAAGGTGAGAGTGTGAGTGACTGTTGACACAAAGTGAAGGAAGAAGATTTATATAAAAATTACTTTAGCAGAACGGAACAGTTAGTGATAATAACATAACCTCTTAAAGGTAACCCTGACAGCTGTTTTGTCAGCCAACCACCTTCAAGCCTTTTCCTCCAGCACAGAAAGTATTATGAGCCAATTCGTCAACCAAACTGTAATACTTAGACAATGGCAGAACAAATCAAGAAATGTTGTATTACTTGTGCTAGTCAAATGGAAGGCATAAACCAAGACGTGGAGAAGTAGACCAACCAGCAACAATCATACACTGTTATGCAAGCAAAACAAGAACTTGGGTCACGTGAGGGAGTTCTGAATGGATATGGATTTCAAAGGGAGTAAAACAAAGTTGTGACCAGGTCTTTAGTTGTAGACTTGGGCATGAGGGCACGCACGTACTCAGGCATACACCTCCACGTGTGTGCATACGAACATGGTGCTCACAGCAGGATCGTATGGTCGCATTATGTCGCACCTAACAAGAGGATATATGTGTCAGAGGTGGAGGGAACAAGGAGAAGCGGGAGACCAAGCTGGAGGTGGAAGGATGGAATGAAAAAGATTTTGAGCGATCGGGGCCTGAACACGCAGGTGGGTGCGAGGCGTGCAAGGAATAGAGTGAATTGAACGATGTGGTATACCGGGGTCGACGTGCTGTCAATGGACTGAACAATGGCATGTGAAACGTCTGGGGTAAACAATGGAAGGATCTGTGGGGCCTGAATGTGGATAGGGAGCTGTGGTTTCGATGCATTACACATGACAGCTAGAGACTGAGTGTGAACGAGAGTGGCCCCCCCTTTTTTTTGTATGTTTTCCTGCCGCTACCTCGCTGACGCAGGGGGTGGCGATGCTGTTTCCTGTGGGGCGGGGTGGCGCTGGGAATAGATGAAGGCAAGAAAGTATGAATATGTACATGTGTAAATATGTATATGTACATGTATGTATCTTTGGATATGTTGACAGGTATATGTATATGTGGATATGTTGACATGTATATGTATGTATAGGTACGTGCATGTATACATATGTGAACATAAGAGTGGATGGGTCTTTCTTCGTCTGTTTTCTGGAACTACCTCGCTAGGTGTATGAGGCGAGTTGAAAGGGTGAGCTCTGATATGGAACGAGGGCCCATCGTAATTAATACATACACACTCATGAATTACTAGTTGAATCATACCTTGGACAGTAGAGTGATACATAAGTGAAGATAATGAGGAGGGTTGAAGGCCCTATGTATATACTCCATAGATACAGACAGATGCATACAAAACAGGACAGGTCAGTGGACTGTGAGGCAGCATACGAGTCTGGTCCTGGGGAAGGGCTGAGGGTTACCTCGCAATCAATATGAACACAAATGGCTCATTAGCATCAACATGTGGACACCAGAGTGACATGCGAGTCAAGTCACATAGTTGGCCTGACGTCACGTATCTAGTATATGGACACAGTCACATACAACACAGGATGCAGTAGATTAATTGGATTTGTGCCGGTAACCCCGGCAAATTCATGGTGCACTCCCATGTTCATCCTGTAAGCGGTAGCGCAAAAGGATTACAGGGGGTCACAAAAGGTCTCATTCAGACCCCAGTGGGTTGATATTACATGTCACAGTTCATAACACGTATTTCATTACATATATGACATACTTTCATATGGTAAGTTTCACCGACTAGATGCAAAAGGTGGATACAAACTTAAAATTTCAGGTATATTGTTATTATCTTGTTATCAACAATAAGTTGCGACATTTCTAGCAGGATTTGTTTACATGTATCCCTAAAAAGGCTTCTATTTCTTCACATTATAAGACATTGTCCTCTAGTTTGTGTCCATATCTCTGACCACGAACTTGTCTTTACACGGAATCAGTGTTACACAAGACCTCTGTGACTCATTTCGCGCTCCCGCTCACACGATGAGCATGATTTGCACAGTATATTTGCCGGGATCACCAAATCAATCAAGTGGAGCAGCATGTATGTCATCCCTGATGATGGGCGGCGGTAGTCCCGGCAATGGACGAGGGCGAGCTGTGGCACGCTGTGGTGTGGTGTGGGGATCATGCTGCACATGAGGGAGACTCAGTCATGGGTACCAGGTACTACAGGGGAAGGCCAGGAGAACCTGACCACCACCAAAGACAAAGGTCAGTTCAGACAACAGCCACCGATACCGTTCAGAGATATCCTTCGTTTCTCCAGGTATTATGAAGACCACTAAGAATCATGTCGACGTAATGACGACCAGTTTCCATATCAGTGAATGGCTTCTGAGGGTCAACCAATTACCTGACTCTCTCTCTCTCCCTCTTCTATACCCTATATAGTTCTTGTCTCATACGTAGGGTTTCCTCTCCTCACAGCTCACACACCCAACTTCTTCCACGAAAAAATTCCAGCCCCCACCTCAGCGTACACAAGATAATCTGTATATACCAGCCTGCAACATATGACCAGCTAGCCTATTACAATGCAAAGAGAAAACAATAACATACTGGGCAAAAATTCGAATGAGACATATCTTTAATGTAACCATTTCTTCTGAGTGAATAATTTCAGCAAATACACAAGAGACTTAACAACACAGGAGACAGTTACCACTAAAACTATCATTCCTCTAAGAAAACCTATCAACAATTCATAACTCAAACATTTTTCAAGAATCATCGCTATACATTACCCTTCCTTAATGGCGTGAGAACTCTCCAAGGTTAAGTCTAAGACTTGACATAGGCCCGCCTGTGACCGTGCGCTCCGTGCTTGCCATCACGTATCTCGAGCTATGTGCCCGTCACCCACAACGCAACCACTTAAATCATGCAACTATTATCGTCAGCAACACGCTACTACCTTGGGAATGACAGGGTACCATGTGTTCGAGGAATCCCACACCTCCCTCTGAACCCCCTTATACACATCACTTCAACACCAGGGGAACTCAACTGGCGGACCGAGGCCAGCTCTGGTGTGGACCCCAGCCGCTAACCTCTGTACTCGCTCAAAAAGGTAATTGGTGGCATTTCATAAAATTGTCTCTTGTACTGACTTACTTAAAATATTTCCCCCCCAGTTATTTTAGAGGGTCTACATTAGCCTGAAATGAATGATAACACGTACTTGCATCTATTTGTTCATTATTTCAATCAAGCCTTACATCTATGCCATCTTAAAATTTTGTGTAACTGGACCTTCACTAGTAGTGACTGAGTAGCCCTGCTCTGTACATTGCTCACTCAATGTATGATTTGTTATCGCTCGCCACCGTAATGTTAACAATGTCACCAACGTTAACATCTGATACTCTGTATACTGTACATACCATGTTACCTTGCTTTATGTTACACCAAACAATTAGCGCTCTGCCTTCTTATCTGACAGGATGAAGACACACTGGGTGTCCTGGGCGTACTAGAGCCCACCTACACTGGGTTCCTGGGCGCACTAGAGCCCACCTGTCACCCTCATACGTTGAATTATTTTTTCTATCCCTTGGAGGCTCCAGTCACGGACAGGAGTCCACACCATGGCCGGGCCTATACTGAGATACAAATAGGTTCATGAGAAGGGAAAAGAAGAAGCGAAGAAAATTATCATGAATTTTGGAGGAAATGAAAAAACTTGTTCTATAAAAAGTGCATGGACATAGTTATTGGGCTAAACATGAGAGGGTAGAGAGTTCCAAAGCTTCGGGGTGTAGGGAAAGAAGCAGTTATCAAAACGGCCCACCCTTGAGGTGCCAATAGCCCCACAAGTAATTCTGTGATCCCCAACCAGCTTGCCGAGTACTGCGTGGTTTAGCCAGTGGTGGGGGCACACAAGTAACCAGCTCTCGAGAGCAAAAACCCAAGCAATACCTATAGAAGAGGGAAAGTGAACCAACAGTGTGGCGTAGGGCACGGAGGTCAAGTTTGTAAGTTAGCCTGGGACAGTAAGTAAGTCGGACCGCTTTCGACTCCACTCTGTCAAGTAAGGATACAGAGCTAGGATCATCCCAAATGTGAGAGCAGTACTTCATACAAGGATGGATCATTCATTTGTGTAAACGGGGCAGCTGTTCACAGGAAAAGAAATTTCGAAATCTAAACAGGACCCTAGTTTCTTCGAGGCAGACTTAGCTATAGTAAGGGCGAAGAACTGCTGCGGCTTGTCCCACTGTGACACGTGAACCTTAGCACGTCCGGCTGGCTGGCTGGCTGGCTGGCCCTGCTGGCCACAAGCAGCCAGGGTGAGGTAACTAGCCACGGACCTGCGTATCAACCGCCACCCCACCCCACCCAACAACACCCACTCCTTCCTTCAAGCCTCTTGCCCTTTCACACACGCTCCCTTCTCCCTTCAAGCCTCTTGCCCTTTCACACACGCTCCCTTCTCCCTTCAAGCCTCTTGCCCTTTCACACACTCTCCCTTCTCCCTTCAAGCCTCTTGCCCTTTCACACACTCTCCCTTCTCCCTTCAAGCCTCTTGCCCTACCACACTTTAACTGATACTGTCGTGCCTCCTGCCCTCCCACACACGGTCGTGCCACTTACCCTCCCACATACTACCTGCTACTGCTGTACCTAATGCCTCCCACAGACAATCCTATCCTACCCACACAAATACCCTGCCCACTCAACCCCCTGAACACACACACACACACACACACACACACACACACACACACACCCTACCCAGCCACAATCCTTGCCTACAGGTAATCCATACCAAGCCTCACACACAACCCCTGACCACCGACACACCCCTACCCACATGCACACATTCTGCTCACCTACACACCCTGTGCCTATCTACACAACCCCGACCCACCTACACATCTCCTACCCACCTACACACCCCTGTCCACCTACACACCCCATGCCCCTGCCGTCCCATCCTAACACATCTCCACCATCGCGTTCCACCTCGTGTCCTCACACCAGCGGAACACTTCACTTAAACTTTAAATGTACAAATATGACGCAACTGGACTTACGACAACGTTATGTGCGCATCACCGTACTCTGGCACTCACCCCCCCCCCCCTCCTGCCTTGGCCTTCTGCATCCCTCTCAATCCCCCCTCCGTGTGTGTGTGTGTGTGTGTGTGTGTGTGTGTGTGTGTGTGTGTGTGTGTGTGTGTGTAATTACCTATTTGCACTGTATAGTGATGGAGTCTTACACTCGTGGTCATCCCTCGCCCCCACATCTTTTAGACATTTTCCACTACCATCCAAACCTTTCAACCTGTGTGTGGTTTGTTCACTCACCACGTCCTCTCTCTGTTTATTCCATCCATCCACTACTCGTGTGCTATTAAGATACTTCTTTATCATTTTCTCTGATGTTTCCTGCTTAATTTCATGTTACGTCCTCTGGCTGTTCTATCCCTGCATCTGTCGACAATAAAATACGCTGTCTACATCATTAATCTGATTCAAAACCTTAAAGCTGTGATCAGGTCACCCCTCACTCATCTCTTTTCCATGGTAGGGAAATCTAAGGCCTCTAGCGTCTCCATGTTACTCACCTCTCTCAGTTCTAGTAACATATTTGCTGCACTCCTCTGCACCTTCTCTATAAGCTCTTTGTGTCTATTCAGGTACAGTGACCAAATCTGCCCCAGCCATACACCAACACCACCATCACCTGCCCTGCCCCAGCCATACACCAACACCACCATCACCTGCCCTGCCCCAGCCATACACCAACACCACCATCACCTGCCCTGCCCCAGCCACACACCAACACCACCATCACCTGCCCTGCCCCAGCCATACACCAACACCACCATCACCTGCCCTGCCCCAGCCATACGCCAACACCACCATCACCTGCCCTGCCCCAGCCATACGCCAACACCACCATCACCTGCCCTGCCCCAGCCATACGCCAACACCACCATCACCTGCCCTGCCCCAGCCATACGCCAACACCACCATCACCTGCCCTGCCCCAGCCATACGCCAACACCACCATCACCTGCCCTGCCCCAGCCATACGCCAAGTGAGACAGCAGCACCACCAACAACCTGCCCCACCTCAGGCATACGCCAGGATCTTCCTTTATACACGATGAAGGACACTGCTTACTGCCCACGGGCACCTGCCGCTGGTAGCGTTCATATGAACTTAACTCCTCCTCCTCCTCCTGCTCTCCATTTCTCAATCATTCTTGTAATCTGTTCTTCACTTGTGTACTCGCTCACTCTCCGCCTTATCCCCAGAATGTGACCTACTCCGTCTACAAACTGTGAAAGGTCCACAAAACACAATACACAGATACACAAACACAGTACACATAAACAAACACAATAGATACATAAATACAATATGCAGATACACAAACACAACACACATACATAAACAGAATAAACAGATACACAAACCCAATACACAGATACACAAACACAATACACAGATACACAAACAAAATACTCAGATACACAAACAAAATATACAGATACGTAAACACAATACAAAGCTAAAGTAATGTATCATTGAACTCAGGAACCAATCCTAGAACTTACATCTACCTCTATAAACTATAAGGAAACGATGACATTCAAGTAGGACACTATAATGCGCTTGTACACAAAGTGATAAAACCGCTATACACCTAACCTTCCGCATGATAAAAACCCACAAATACCGAGATTATAATGATATCTGGGGGTCACACTGACACCTTCCACTCCCTCCCACTGTATTCACTACCACCTTAATAAGAAATCGAGTTCTGCCCAAAACGTTGACATCCTCGCAAATAGTTTTTTTCTCCCAGTCGCGATTGTGTGTACTTCTTGCCCAGTGAGGCAGGCACTTGGTGCAGGAACTGGTTCCTTGGGCGGGTAAACATCGCACGCAGGTGACCGCTCCAGAGAGAGAGAGAGAGAGAGAGAGAGAGAGAGAGAGAGAGAGAGAGAGAGAGAGAGAGAGAGAGAGAGAGAAAGAGAGGGGGGGGGTCCATTCATAATAGTCTGCTGTTGCCACCCCTACAAGTGATGGCCTGCGGAGAATCCTTTGAATACCGGAGAGAGAGAGAGAGAGAGAGAGAGAGAGAGAGAGAGAGAGAGAGAGAGAGAGAGAGAGAGAGAGAGAGAGAGAGAGAGAGAATAATAATAATAATAATAATCCCCCACAGTCGGGAAGGTCAAGGTGACCCGTTGGCAGGGGAACCCCCGCTGCTCACCTGACCTTCTTTCGCCCTCCAAACAACGTAGCCAGCCAAACTTGCTATACTTACTGGCTCCGGTTATCGGGCCGGCCCGCCCGCCCACCCACCAGTCAATCTGACCAGTGCGTATATTTGGAGGAACTTCCTAGTGGGTCTGGCGAGTGGACCCAACCGGTAGGTCTGGGTTAGCGGACTCCTTGATGAGCTTGAACGGAACCTACCCCTGAACCCGGCGAAGGATGTCTGAAAATAAGTCTAGCTGATGGGGCGCCCCCTGCTAGCAACCTTGGCTGGTGGAACCTGTTGGTGGGCCTAGCCATCGCAAACTGCTAGTGGTAGCCGCTAATGGACTTCCCTGTTAGAAACCGGACAGAGGAACGTGCTCGTGGGGCCTGGCTGGTGTAAAGGTCCAGTGAGCCTGATTACTGGAAGCCTATTTAAGTGGGGCTTGGTTGCTGAAATCCGCTGCTGGGTCTGCATTACGAAACGGAAAGTGGTTTGACTCTACCGTCAAAAAGGTTGCCTGTTTCTTGCATTTCTTGAAGCCTGACGTGAAACAGGTGTTCTACGTCGCCTCTTGTTCCTTGGCACAGTAAATGAACCCGAAGTACATCGCATGAACTTGGTACATCACAAGCGAGAACTCGGAATATCGGGAGAGAAGCACTCCATTCCCACAAAGCCACGGGAAAGGTGCCCCTGGGAAGGCACGGGTTGAAAAGCGAGCCTCCGAATCATCCAATCATCCCCACCCACCAACCAACCACCTCTTTGAGCCTGTTACAAGAAGATTAGGGATGCTCTACCGGGCACTGATCCTGAGCCAGTGACACAACAGATTGGGTCGAAGAGGGGAAAACCTTGCAAGCTCAGGTAAATGGATCATTGAGGCGGGCTGGAACAGAAGACCTCTCCGTCCAGCTGCTGGATCCACACTCACACTCGAGTCTGAGTGTGAGGGACTAACCTGCCCTGGAAATGTGGGAGGAACCGTGTGACGTCGTAGCCCGGCAACGCTCATCAAGGCTCTCGCGTACTGTTGTGGCTACGAACGGAAATCACAACTGGCTGATGGCTCTCGCTGAAGATCGCCCGTCCCAGTGATGAGGTAAGTGACATATCTTCTATGCTTCCTGCTGCACCAGCACAAAGCTTCTCATTTTCCCCCACGGCATCCGACATCTTCCTTCCTTCTTAAGCCTTGCCCAAATTCTCCCGTTGTGTGACTCCCACGTCGGCAACAGTTAGAACACAGGTGATGGAAACGATTTTGCTGACGTAAACAGCGAGCGAAATAAGTTTCAACATCCGTAGAGTTTTACAGGCCGTTCGGAAATATATACAAGTAAACACATACATATACACACGCACGCGGGGCCGGATAAATCATGTACGTTATCAGATTTCAGCGTTCCTTTATACTGGGCATAAAAATGAAGAATTCAGATCTTCAGTAGTTCCATTCTAGTGCTGGAAAAACTGTTGGGATATATCTATCATCATGAAGAGGTCCAGTTAAACAAAATTTCTTGACCATTTTTTTTGACAAGGCGTATACAACTACAGGTGAGGTGATTTTCATGAGAATGTGCTGCTGTAAGATTTACAGCGATAAAAGGGCTTTTGACTGCCATCTTAACCATGATGACAAAATATAAACATTCAAGAGAGAATTTCAGAAATGGCATCAAAGACATTGCCAATGGCTGCCGGCAACTGTAAATCAATTATATATACATGGCTTCTGTACTCATACTAATGTCTGTCTGTCTATCAAGGGAGGGTAGCTGACGGCAGCTCAGTGAGCCAGACTACAGTGACTGTCAAGTTCCTCTCCCTGGTCCAGGTTACTGTCTTTCCATTCTGCTTACAAACATGTGTGCTCTTGGTATTCAGTCCACACAGCTTATAACCTCCCCATTTCACACAGGAAACTCGACAACACCTAACTAACACGACTCATTCTTAACTCTTTTTTTTCTTTGTGTGTGTGTGTGTGTGTGTGTGCTGAGAGCTACGCGCTAACCCTGCCCAACGTCTCAAAATTTTTGTAAGTGGTCATAGGTACTCCACCACAGCCCAGTACTTCAATCAATGTAAACTACACCCACTATTGCACACCATACCATCACTAGTCACAACACAACCAGCCGCCACACACATCCAATATCCACTGCACCTACAACGGCCAGTTACAACCAAAACCGTCCACGCCACACCACCACTGCCCACTACACCCATCACTGACCAATATATTCACCAACCACCACCTACTACAGCCAACACTGCCCACTAAACCCACCACCAACAAATACACCCACCACTGATCAGTGAGTCTACCAGTGCCAGCTAACACCCACCACTGTCCATTACACCAACCACTGTCCACCACACCCACCACTGTCTATTACACCCACAACTGTCCACTACACCCATCACTGTCCAACACACCCACCACAGTCTGATACACCCACCACTGTCTGATACACCCACCACTGTCCACTACATCCACCACTGTCCACTACATCCACCACTGTCCACGACTGGTGTGAATATAGACCAGGATGACTAGACTGGTGTGGTTATAGAGCAGAGTGACAGAACTGCTGTGGACGTAGAGGAAAACGAGCAGAATAACATGGCTCGTGCGGATATAGAGCAGACGGACATGGCTGGTGTGGATATAGAGCAGAATGAATGGACTGGATATAGAGCAGAATGAATGGACTGCATATAGAGCAAAATAGCAATCTTGGTGTGGATATACGGCAGAATAATTAGACTAATGGGATATGCAGCAGAATGACTAGACTGGTGTGGATATAATAGAGCAGAAGGACATGGCTGGTGTGGATGTCGAGTACCGCGACGGGACAACGGCAGATATGAAACAGCTTGGCACAACTTGTCTGGATTCAAACGGGCGTGGAAAGACTTCATTTGTTACCGAGGAGACGTCGGTGTGGATGTGATAGCGTGACGTGGGGAGGAGTGTGGATGGTGTGACTTCATGAGAGAGAGAGAGAGAGAGAGAGAGAGAGAGAGAGAGAGAGAGAGAGAGAGAGAGAGAGAGAGAGAGAGAGAGAGAATCAGTCTCATGTATCAAAAAACTTGCATCATACACAACTGCACACATTTCGGTCTTCTCTTCCATTTCACGCTATCCCTTCCCCAGTCTCACCTCTCCTTCCTTTCTTCTATCCACAGCATGGAGAGAGAGAGAGAGAGAGAGAGAGAGAGAGAGAGAGAGAGAGAGAGAGAGAGAGAGAGAGAGAGAGAAAAAAAAGAGAAAAAGTGTAGGTTTTCACGGTGGGCTGGCTGGTGGCCGCGTGACCTTGGAACCTCTGGGTGACATGGCCATCTCATCTTACCTCATGACGCCTCCGGTTCCTTTCATTTCCTCGCTACATTTTAACTTTTTTTCCACCCCTCCCGTCTTCACTTTAGTCTTACCAGCATAGGGGAGAACTGTTGGACAACCCTAGCACTGACGCGGTGTACAGGGGAAGCCAGGGAATTACTGACCCGTAGAAATATGCAAGTGACACGCAAATACCGATGGCTGGCTTACCACACTGTGTGGCTATACCATTCAAACTATTCCTAATTGATGAATGCAACACGTACTGAGGTACAGTACCTTGTGTACGGAATGGGACACGTCCTGGGGCACAGTACCTTGCGTACGGAATGGGACACGTCCTGGGGAACAGTACCTTCTGTACGAATCGAACACATCCTGAGGCTCGGTACCTTGTGTATGGAATGGAACACGTCCTGGGGCACAGTACCTACCATGTGTATGGAATGAAACACGTCCTGGGGCCACAGTACCATGTATATAGAATGAAGCACGTCCTGGGGCACAGTACCTTGTGCACACCAAACATATATGACTCGCTTGGACAAATATACAGGGAAAGAGCCTTCGTGCAGGTCTGGCTGGCCACAGAGCGTGGGGGCTGGCCAAGCCCACGTTCTAAGTCTACAAACACCAATGTCATCTTCCATCTCAACAAGGCCTGAGCTCGTTGCTGAATTTTCTGCACGTCTGTAGGTGGGAAGGCAGGGTGTTCAGGCCGTGCGCTCGGCCGATATCCCAGAGATGACCTGACCCACTCAGCCAGCCTACGGAGGGCCTATCTTTCATATAGCTCAAGGTTATACATAGTCCCGGGACACCATAAATATCCCGGATCATCCACTCAGTACAGTCTAGCCAGCAACCTTCCCACCGTAGTAAACTCCCTAAAGTCGCCTTCCCTAATTACACACCCCTGGCTACTAGCCTCCTTCCCCGCCCAACCTTCCCAGAAAACAATTAAGGCTGCTGTAAAATCTACCTCCAGGACACAGTCAGCTGATGACACAGACGGCTGCTGCTGACCCCGGCCGACGGTGTGGTACAGACTACCCGCCTCATCCATAACGCCCTCCTCCTCTGCTGGAGTGACAACGACCACCATGAACGTAAACGCATCTTTGCTCGGCGAGTTCCACGAAGTTACGGCAACAAGAACCTCCTTCAAATGGACGACACCTGCCTTCCTTGTTCACGCGTCCGTCTCTCGCTCGCATCGCCTTGGGACATTTCTCACTTCCTTCTCGAGCCGTCCCGTCCGCACACACACAGCCACCCACTGGCTGGCGGGCGAGCTGTGATGGGAATCATTATGTAGGTCATGGTGTTATGTTGACGGCGCCACTCTGCCACAAACACCATAAATCTGTCTACTGCCGCTTACTGCGGTACGACCACCACCCCTCCTCCTTCGTCACGCCCCACCCCTGCCTACCACCCCGACCTTGTTACACCCTTGACCGCCACCCACCTGCCTTACACGTGCTGGCCATGTCCAGAGTGGACGGCGGGCGGAGGAGGAGGAGGAGGAGGCTACGTCCTGCCCCAGACACAAGCAACACACTACACGGCTCACAAGTCCAATATTTTGGAAGGGACGCGTGAGTGACTCGTTGTTTTGCCCCGTCATGCTATCCTGCCTGGCGGGCAGCGGGAAGGACGGTAAGGACCCGGTAGACGGAGACGGTAGTGAGGGGGGGGGGGAGGGAGGGATGGAGAGAGAGAGAGAGAGAGAGAGAGAGAGAGAGAGAGAGAGAGAGAGAGAGAGAGAGAGAGAGAGAGAGAGCAGAGGAGGCTGTGACGTCACGCGGTCACTCGGCGCCCCCGCTGCCACACCCGCGCGGGGGTCCCTTCAAGGGGGAACCCCGGGTACACCTCACTCTTACTACGCAATCCTTTCCCACTCCACACTACCACGGCTCACCCTGCCCCACCACCACTGTCCCCCCCCCCCCCCCCGGCCTTCCCGGCTCAGTGACGTATTATTTTACCAGAAATGGGAGGATGGAGGTGAATCGAGACGGGAGAGGTAAGTCGGAGTGGGACGGGGAGGAGGTGTCCGTCAGCGCTGACCGTTCCCAGGAAATATCTCCTCATGTTTCACAGTCTAGACATTCCACGGGCCAGACGGAGGCTCGTCTAGACAGGACATTGTTGAGGTGAGCCGGGGGGGCTACGCGGCCAGACCACATTTTTAAGGTGCGTTTGTCTTGGGGGAGAGGGAGACACAAAGCCGGGTTGACGCCAAGTCCTGTTGTAAAGACTTGACTCGTTTTATGAGGGTGTGGGAGGGCGACCTGTCCTGGCCTGGTCCTCATGCACCTTACCCCCCCAGCTGGTAACCCGACACAACATAGCTGGTACCCGGGGCCCACATGGCTGTCCTCGGACCCACCTGTCACCCTCCTGTGTCGAGATGTCTCGTAACCACTGTACGCTCTATACCCGTCTCAACCTACCTCCTAGACATGTGCCCTTCACCCACTCTCTCACTGAAATACTTCGTCTACGTCTATCTCGGCAAAAAAAAATATTCTAGAACCAAAAAACTGAACTGTCCTCACACGGACACCCCAGACACTAGTACCCCACACAGCCGCCCTCACACACCCCAGCTGGTGTCTCACACGGCCGCCCTCAAACCTGTACAGCCTATCTGGTATATCCCACATGATCGCCCTCATACACCCCAACTGGTACGCCACACATACGCT
Source organism: Panulirus ornatus (assembly GCF_036320965.1). Taxonomy (NCBI): domain Eukaryota; kingdom Metazoa; phylum Arthropoda; class Malacostraca; order Decapoda; family Palinuridae; genus Panulirus; species Panulirus ornatus. The sequence continues at coordinate 24,973,021 of NC_092230.1, read as the reverse complement.
CTCACACACCCCAACTGGTACGCCACACATACGCTCTCACACACCCCAACTGGTACCTCACACATACGCTCTCACACACCCCAACTGGTACCCCACACATACGCTCTCACACACCCCAACTGGTACCCCCACACGGCCATCCTCATGCCGTCAACCTAGCTGGTACCCCACACGATCGCCCTGAAACAGACAGCCCGATCAGTAGCGTGAACGGCCGCCTTCACACACCCAGCTGGTGCCCTACACGATGGCCTTCACACATAACAGCTGGTACCCAACGCGGTTGCCCTCATACACCCAGCTGGTGTATTCTCCCACTGGTACTCCCTGCGGCCGCCTTCAAACCCCCCAGATGGTGCCCTATACTGCTGCCATCACACAGACAACCCATCTGGCATCTCTCATGGCTGCCCTCATACACATAACCCAGCTGGTACCTTACAAGGCCACCCTCAGACAGACAAACCAGCTGGTACCTCACACGGACGCCCTTACACTCCCACTACGGATGTGCCCCACACGGGCAGGGGAAGTAGAGCGTGTAGGGGTACCTTGTAAACATCATCTCACTATGGCAAACCAAGAAACAAAATATCAGCGGGTGTGGCAAGGTCGAAAAATTGTAATCGGATGCTTATAAGCCTCGACGAAGTTAGCCAAGTAAAATCTTCCGTTCATTGTCCAGAACATCCGACCAGGTGAACCTGTGAATACTTGGCATAAGGCGAGTAAAGATCATTAGTATGAAAGTGATTTAGAAGAACGTAACAAAAGAGAAAACAACAACAAGAACAACCGAGTAAAGTTTGTATATCCTAAAAAGGAAGCACCACCAGCTGTTGGTGCTAGCCGGCCAGCTGTGAACCTGTTCTTTTCTGGAGAGACTTTTGATCCCATACCATCAGTAACCTCCATTCTCAGATATTGGGGAAACAAAATTAAGAAATGCACTACCGGCTGTGCAAACACCAAGCCATTAACCGAGACAAGGAGAATCAGACCACACAGTAGCCAGAGCTTGTTATCCAAGCACACACACACACACACACACACACACACACACACACACACACACACACACACACAGCAAAGCAAGAATCAATCTTACCGAATTGATTCCTAAATACAAATGGATTCAAACATGGGAACACAAGACCAGACAGCAGTGACCAGGTTCTTCACAAGAAACCCCAGATGGAGGACCATTTTGGGTCTTACACAGGATGGTGAGTAAGGATGACTCGCTTGAGGCCACAAGGCTGGTAAAGGAACAGGATCAGAAGCTATCGCAGTGGGAGGAGGAATCAACGACTGTTGGGGAGCAACGAACACGGAGGGTGTGGTCATCAGGTGAGACAGGCGCTCGGAGGGGGAGGGAGAGTTGAGGAACATAACCAATGATCGTGAACACAGCAGACCCGTAGCAACAGTCGGGAGTCCAGGGATTCAGGAGACCCAGGGGAGAGAAGGTATTATGGCCGAAGAGCAAAAGTCAGAAGAGTCTGTCCTAGAGATCCTTAGAGGCTGATGAGGAAGAGGAAACGCCCATGAGAGTAATACAGAAACTATCAAAACTAGTGGGCAGAGGGTGGGAACAGGAGCAGTTTCCGGGGCAGAGGCGGGCAGACTCAAGGGCATGTTGAGTGATGCAGCGGAGCTCTAGACACACCTGGGGAGACTAAACACAGGTAGGTATACAAGGGAATCTTGTGAAACTGAAGAAAGGATAATGTGGACTATTAGAGAGAGCGGAACAATCTGGAAAATTAACGGTCCATGATAAGAAAAGTTTAGAAAAGTGCGGAGCATACTGGATCAGCGCCTCTTAGTAAAAAGGAAGATCATATAATATGAAAGACACACACACACACACACACACACACCGAGGCTGATGAACCAACACTGGAAGACCCAGCCATAATGTGGATGGCAGCACAGTTAGAAAGGTTCAAAACCCACGAGACTGATACGTGTAAATGGCATTGATTTTAGAATGGTAAATCATAAACTAGATAAATAAGAAAAGGTAAAGAATGAATGAATAATTATCAAAACTCTTTAAAAGATTACTGGGGGCTACAGAATTGCCCGAAACAAGTTCTGCGATACACAAATAAGAATTGGTGGTTATAAACCAAGACATAAGCGAACGACCACCATGGTTACATATGCTTTAGAATCATCCATCCAGGAGGGTACCTGACCAAGCTGAGAAACATGCGAAGTAAGTGGAATTCAGTGGAGTATCTATCAGAGGTGATAGACGGAGGGAAGAGAGGAGAAAAGACAAGGAAAGCAGTCAAAAAGGCAAAAAAACGGGAGACACCACATGAGGCAAGAGGATGATGAAACAACACCATCATCGTTACCGCCTAGAGGTCAGGAACGTCAGGTGATGCTAACGTCGAACACAAAGTAATGTATACAAATGCATACGGAATAGCAGGGAATGACGAAGAGATGATACGCCACACAGCCATCCTCACACATTGTTACCCCCACACGGTCACCCGCACACACACACACACACACACACACACACACCTGCTGGTACCCCCACACGGCCGCCAGCGACGTTACCCTACACGGCCGCACTCACACATCCCAACTGGTTAACGTAAAAGAAATTCATACAGGAACATGAAACGTATACAAGATTACAATTTTACTGTAGGAAAAGAATCCAAACCAGAAAAAGAGTCTGAAAGAGAAATTTCTCACAACGTGAAGAAAAACCATAAAAAACACTTTAAATATATAGGAAGAAAAGATAATACGAAGGTAATTATCTAATGTAAATGGCATCTTAATTATGGACCACGGAGATATGGTTTCCTTTCTAAATAAGTGATTCGATTGAGCGTTTACCTTCCAAAACCCCTACTTATATATACCAAAACGTAGTTCTGGAAGAAATGGAATGAAGTAAGCATAAATTATTCAGGGCTTCGAAATACTAAATCCGAAGGAGTCAAATGTTCCTAAAGATATCTTTTCCCGAGTATTGAAAGAAGTAAGACGGGGAATAGCATTTCCGATCATCAGAATTTTCAAAACAACGTTGCAAGAAGGAAGAGCGGCAGGAGACTAAGAGGATGCTAAAGGAACACCAACTATATATATATATATATATATATATATATATATATATATATATATATATATATATATATAAGGACTTCGAACTACCGTCCTAACAGCTTTATTTCGGTTGTAGGAAAACTCCTAGCACTAATTAAGAAAAAAAATATCGTTAATTTTCTTTTCTCGTACACAATAAAATGACAATTGGCTACCAATACCGGTACGAAAACAAAACAAAAAAAAATCATGGTCAATGACTAAAAAAAAAAACAATCTGTAGTCATAACATCATAACCGGGACTGCAAAACATCATCAGATGTTATATACACTCGAGCCTTTTCAAAGAGCCTTTGACAAAGTGTCAAAGTAAAACACTGAGACGTATAACTCAAAAGCAAGACACAGACAACCGAACCAGCTAATGGACAGCGTAGTGGCTCACAGAGAGGAACACAGACTGAGGCGGTAAACAGAGGAGTCGACGGGCCGAATGTGACAAGCGGGTTACCACAAGGTTCATTCCTGGGACCGACCCACACTTTCCACTATCTGTACCACTGATCTGTGGACGGGACTCACCGGCAGACTTTCAAAATTCGTCAGCGACACAAACTTGGAAAACAGAGCAACGTCCGAGGAATACTGCCTTTGAAGTGATTTTGAACGAGATGATGGAGTGGCCAGAGACATAGCAGATCGACTTCAGTGAAGACAAGTAAAAAGTGATCAATTAAGATGCGGTGCTAATAATATCAACTGTGACTATAAAATGCTCGGTAATTGGAAGTGATTACTGGTATTGACCTACAACGTGAGAGACAATGCCTTGCTGCGTGTAGTAAAGCCAACAGAATGGCAGGTATACGAAGGGCACCATACTTACTCTCCACACAGCCCTGACCAGGCCTCACCTGGTATGCGTTCCTCACTTCTGCTCACCAAACATGATCAAGATGCAGAAAAGAATTGGAACGAATTCAGGGAGGAGCAACAAAGTTAATTCCATCACACAAAGATAAGACTAATGAAGAATGACTCAGGCACCTAAGATTCTTTTCTATAAACTTCGAGATCTAATTTCGACGGAAAATATAAAAGTTCCTCGCATTAAACAGGGATTCAATGACCATAAATAACGCCAAGAAATCAAAAGGACGAAGATGCAGTGACAGCATATATTTTCTTTTCTAGCTATGGAACTGCAGAAGAAACTAATAAATTACCACCAGATCAAAGCCTATCAGTACCATCAAACTAAGACTTACCATCAAACTAAGACTAACTAAATATTTCAGCTATATATTCTATAAGTAAACAGTTCTGGAATAAAATACGAGAAATAATGCTCAGCTGCGTATAATCATGCCAACAGAATCCTGGACTTTCTAGGGAGAAATAACTTTAAAACGAATTATACAACGTCCTGGAGAGACTACATTAGGAATACGTTTTCTGTTTCTGGTGGTTTGCAAACTTGATCAAAAGACGAAGAAAATCTAAAATGAACTCAGAGAAGAGAAACAAAAGTAATTCATTCACTCAGAAATACACCTTCTGATGAAAAAACTCAGTTAAAATCATTCTCATTAGAAAGAGCAAACTCCAAGAAGGTGTTATACAAATTTTCAAAACACTAAATTACTTCCGACAAAATCAATGAAAATTTCCTCACAAAGATTCATCGACTGATATTAAGAGGAAGATGTAAACAGCAACGTGGGTAATTTTGTTTTGTCAGGTATAGAGTTCTAGAACACTGGAAACAATGACCACCAAATATGATAAATGGGAAGGCCCTCAACATCTCAATGTCGAGGCTTGTTTCCTATAGAACTGCCAAGACAGTATATCTCTCCAGAGTACATGGTGTCCCCCCCTCAGCCTTTACCCTACCGGAACGCTTGCCATAAGGAGTAGCGAGTAGGGAGGCGACCTTTGTCTATCCTACCGTTTCTCCCGCACGTAAGATCGTACAAGCAGTGATAAACTTAATGTCCTCTAGAAGGCAACCTCGTCACGGTCTCCTGTTATTTGTTCTTCCCATTTTCCACACAGGACTGTACTTCAAACTCGCTCCTCAGCTGGTACCCCACACGGCAGCCTTCACACACCCTAGCTGGTACCTCACACGGCCGCCTTTACACACACACACACACACACACACACACGCCAGCGATCGGCGTATTCTCCAACCACACCATAATAGTTATGCAAGGGTCTACCCGAGCCTTACGGCTGGGGGGAAGGGTAGGCCCAGAACACAGGCCTTCCCGCCCCCCTGTAGCCAGGGGCGGCCCAGACCCGGCCTGGCTATGCGGCAGCAGGAGGGGCCACCATAACAGCGCTGCTCCTGCATCCTGGAACTATCTTGGAACTGGTTCTGTAGGAGGAGGAGGCAGCCACATTAGCACTGGTCCTGTAGCCAGGCGGATGTTCTAAAGGTTACAGAGGCCTTTGTACTATTGACGGGGGGAGGATGGGGTGTAGCAGCACTGGCCTGTATCTAATGATGGAACTACTCCATCCCTGGACCTGTAGGTGGTGATGGTGGAGCTACTCCATCCCTGGACCTGTAGGTGGTGATGGTGGAGCTACTCCACCCCTGGACCTGTAGGTGGTGATGGTGAAGCTACTCCATCCCTGGACCTGTAGGTGATGGTGAAGCTACTCCATCCCTGGACCTGTAGGTGATAATGGTGGAGCTACTCCACCCCTGGACCTGTAGGTGGTGATGGTGGAACTACTCCATCCCCGACCCTGTAGGTGGAGAGAGCTTCTCTGATCCTGTCAGAGGTGATGGAGCAACTTTATCCCTAGACCTGTGTGCGGTGGTGGCATAGCTGCTCCACCTCATGGGTGGTGGTGGTGGCAATTCACCCCTGGTCTTGAGAGTGGTGGTGGAGCTACGCTATCCGAGGTCTTGTGTTTCTTTTTTATGCTGAAGGCCCCAGTCACGGACAAAAGTCCACATTACGGCCGGGCCCTAATTGAAATATAGAGAGAATTATGAAACGGAGAAACAAAAGACAAGAGAAAGTATTTACAAATTTTTGAGTAAGTGATAAACCTGTCTTTTGAAATGTGCCAAGTCATAGTTACTAGGAAAGACATGAGAAGGTAGAGAGTTCCAAAGCTTCAACGTGTAGGGAAAGAAGCAGTTATCAAAACGGCCCATCCTTGAGTTGCCGATGACCACACAATGATCATGTGACGCACCAGCTTGTCGAGTATTGCGTGGTCTAACCAGTGGTGTGGGAACACAAGCAGCCAGCTCTCGGGAGCCAAAACCAACGTAACATACAGAAGAGGGAAAGTGAACCAACATTGCGGCGTAGGGCAAGGGGTCAAGTCTGTAAGTTAACCTGGAACAGCTTATAAGTCGGACCGCTTTCGACTAACCTCTGGCAAGTAAGGATAGAGCTACAACCACCCGAAATGTGAGAGCAGTGCTCCATACAAGGACGGATAAATCCCTTGTATAAACGGAGCAACTTTTCAGAAGAGAAATTTCCACATCTAAATAGGACACCCAGTTTCTTAGGGGCAGACTTAGCTATTCCCGTAATGTGGGGTTTTCAAGAAAGAGTGGATGTTACAGTAATACCAAGAGTGTTCATTGAGTCAAGAGGTGGAATTGCAGAACTGGTCGAAGGAGAGACGAGAGTTGTGAGTTTTCGATAAAGATAGGTTGAAACTGGGTCTTGAAGGGATTAAACTTATCAAGATTTTGTGTACCCTAACTGAGATATCATGTTCAAGTCTGAGTTTATTGAGGAAGCTGTGTTAAGACGAGATGCAGATCGAGTGAGAGAAAAGGGAGCAGAATTGAAGGATGTGGATGAATGCAGTGTTGAGTCATCAGCGTATAAGTGCACTGGATTATTTGTGGAGGAGAGGAACTCGTTGAAAAATGGAGAAAAAGTAAAGGGGACAGGACAGAACCTTGAGGGACACCGCTGTTGTTGGAGAAAATGGGGAAGACTGATCCATCAACAACCACAGAGATAGGTCGACCGGAGAGGAAGCTAGATATGAAGGAGCAAAGTGAGGGAGGGAAGCCTCAAGTGGAGAGCTTAAAGATGAGACCCCGATGCCACATCCTGTCAAAAGCCTTAGATATGTCAAGGGCAACATATGACTGCCCAAAAGTCTTTCAGGGATGATGACCAGACTTTAGTAAGATAGGAAAGACTACCACCAGTGGATCTCGCCTTACGGAAGCCATACTGCTGGTCAGAGAGAAGACTGTGATTTTCGAGGTATTTAAGAATATGAGAGTTGAGGAGGGATTCAAGGACTTTGGATATGGTAGATGTAAAAGCAATAGGACGAAAGCTAGAGGGTTCAGAACGGTCACCCTTCTTAGTAATGGGATGTATCAGTGCATGGAGGATCTACTAGGCCCCTGCTCTTCCTGGTGGTGGTAATGGTGGTGGAAATACTCCATCCCTGGTCTTTTAAGCGCCACCCTGGGTCTTGTGGCTGGTGTCGGTGGTGGAGTTATTCTATCCCAGGCCTTGTGGATGAATATGGTGGCGCTACTCCACTCTGGGTTTTGTGGCTGGTGTGTGAGGTGGAGTTGCTGGCTAACACATGTACCTTCACTTTGTTGTTCGGGAGTTACGTACACAATCCCTTTACAAGTCTATGGTGAGCTACCTCCTCCCCACTCCATTATATGGTGATGACAGAGCTACCCCCTCCTCACATATGGTGATGACAGAGCTACCTCCTCCCCACTCCCTTATATGGTGATGACAGAGATACCCCTCCTCACATATGGTGATGACAGAGATACCCCTCCCCACATATGGTGATGACAGAGATACCCCTTCCCCACATATGGTGATGACAGAGCTACCCCCTCCCAACATATGGTGATGACAGAGATACCCCCTCCTCACATATGGTGATGACAGAGATACCCCCTCCCCACACAGGGTGATGAAGGATCTACCATCTACCCAATGCTGTACAAGTGATGACGGAACTACCCCACCCCACTGTATATAGTGATGACAGATCTACCATCTACCCACTACTGTACATGGTAATGACGGAACTACCCATCCCCACTACTGTACATAGTGACGGCGTAACTAGCCCAACTCCACTGCTGTATGTGGTGGTGACGGAACTACCCCAACCCCAATACTGTATATGGTGATGACGGAACTACCAGCTCATTCCTCCTCTTGTGGCTGGTGCTAGCGGAGGTCCCGCTCCTGTGGGTGGTGACGACGCGCGGCGTCACCACCATCTCTACTTCTACAGGCAGTGAGGAGGAAGGTGTGGGGGATACATGACTGATCCTACTAAAGGTGGAGATGGTGGTGGAAACAGGTCATTCCTTGTCTTACATACAGCGTTGGCGGTGGTGGTGATAGTGGTGGTGAGGGTGGTAGTAATGGAGGAGGCTCTGGTGATGGTGGGAGGTAACTCTGTGTAACTGGTGAGCGTGTGGTGGTGGTGGCGGGCGCCGGACCTACTGGTACATATCCTGACCATACATCCAGAATCCGCCATGCCCTGACCTTATGTAAACACCTGGTGTCATCATGCCTGGTGCACGCACGTTCCATAACCACAACTCCACTGTGTAATGTACTCTGACCTTCACTACTGTGTTATTTGTCAGTGTTTACAACATGCCTGGTGCTGGTACATTCCGTAATTCTCTGTTCAATATATTATGTGTCTCTACACAGAGCTTTCAGATTGCTATCAATGTTAACGACTGTAGGCCACACTGTGTCTGTATGACATACATCAAACCTGCCTTGTACCACACGAAGGTTACCTCACTCACAATCCTGTAATCATATATCACGTATATGGTCTTTCCTAGACCTACAGCACCTCTCTCTCTCTCTCTCTCTCTCTCTCTCTCTCTCTCTCTCTCTCTCTCTCTCTCTCTCTCTCTCTTTTGGGAGCCAGAGACCCAACTCGCGCCCACCTGTCACCCTCCTACGCCCACTGTACTGTACCCACCGTGAGCTCTGTACTGGCCTCCCTCCTAGAGATGTGCCCGACCCTCACCCACACTCTAACCGTAATGCTCTGTATACGTTTACCTTGACAATAAATATCTTGAAACTAAACTCGTCCTGTGGGTGTTGGGATCGTGGAGTCGGCTGGCTGAACTTACACTGCCATAGGTGAGAGGGGAGGATCAGCTCTCACTATGGCAGACGGAACAGCCAGTCAGAGAGAGAGAGAGAGAGAGAGAGAGAGAGAGAGAGAGAGAGAGAGAGAGAGAGAGAGAGAGAGAGAGAGAGAGAGAGAGAGGCAGCGGGACATCACTTTTCTCACTACGTAACCAAATAATGGAACCCCAGCCACAGAGACCCCCGCCCAGACTTCCTGAACCTTTTGTGCACTCTGGGTGGGTGGGTGGCTGTGGGGTATTAGTGAGTACGGTGAACACAGTCTCTTCTTCCTTTGGTAGAATCAAGGATCAGACACAATAAACAGCGACTGAAGAGATTTAAATCAAAGGCATTAATTAGCCATCCTCTTGATACTACATTATATACACTAAGACACCTCCCCCCCTCCCCCAACACACACACACACACACACACACACACACACACTAACACAATACTCAGAATAAACAGAATTACAAAATATCAGATGAATTTTTTGCATTTGTACCGACGAGTGAATAGTAATTCCATAACTAGCAAATATGGTCAAGCCACAGTTAAAGAAAACGTTTCCTTAACATTAACTGTAAGAAAACGTTTCTTATTTAATACAGTTAGAAAAGGTATTTCAAAATATACAGTTACAAAACGTATCTTAAAATCTAGTTAGAAACGTTTCTTAAAATCTAGTTAGAAAACGTATCATAAAATCTAGTTAGAAAACGTATCTTGAAATCTACAGCTAGAAAACGTATCATAAAATCTAGTTAGAAAACGTACCTTAAAATCTACAGACAGAAAGTGTATCTTAAAACCTACTGTTAGAAAGCGTATCTTAAATCTACAGTTAGAAAGCGTATCTTAAAATCTACAGTTAGAAAACGTAGCATAAACTCTTCAGTTAGAAAACGTATCATAAAATCCAGAGTTAGCAAACGTACCTTAATATCTACAGTTAGAAAACGTATAAAATCTACAGCTTGAATAGGTATCATAAAATCTACAGTTAGAAAACGTATCATACAATCTACAGTTAGAAATCGTATCATAAACTCTAGTTAGAAAACGAATCTTAAAATCTACGGTTAGAAAACGTATCTTAGAATCTACAGTTAGAAAGCGTATCTTAAAATCTACAGTTAGAAAACGTGCTATAAAATCTAGTTCGAAAACGTATCTTAAAATCTACAGTTAGAAAACGTATCTTAAAATCTACAGTCAGAAAACATATCAAAATCTACAGTTAGAAAACGTATCTTAAAACTTACAGTTAGAAAACATATCATAAAATCTACAGTTAGAAAACGTCTGTTAACATGTCCACCACCCACCACCACAGTAGACGGCTGGTGGAGTGGCTGGAAGCAATGACGGACAGAAGCCAGTACTGTGTAAGAGGACCCCGGCCAGACGTGAGACTCGCCCACAAGAAAAATATTACATTTCGCTTTACTTGAGCGGGAGGCAAGCAGCTCTGGACCTTACTGTAGCAGCTGACAAGGTTGTTTTGGTAAGGGGGGGGGGGGGTTGTTGTGTTGTGTTGTCCAACTGCATTATGATGGCAGAGATGCCCCAGATCAGAGACCATTAATCTTGCTCCACTTGCCGAGGTTCACTTACAAGGTCGCCGCTAATCACTTGGTGAGACTTAGAACGATGCGCCGCCCTTGTTGTGTGTGTGTGTGTGTGTGTGTGTGTGTGTGTGTGGAGCGCATCCTCTCCCAACAACGTACGCCGATGGTGGGCGCGCCAGCCTAGTTACATCACCAACGGTGATATTAATAATAATAATAATAATAATAATAATAATAATAATAATAATAGTAATAATAATAATAATAATAATAATAATAATAATAATAATAATAATAATAGTAATAATAATAATAATAATAATAATAATAACAATAATGGGCGCTTGGATGCCGCCCTACCTTCCGTTCTGTGTTGAGGAACCTTCGAGAGATGACTGAGACGAATACTATACCGGTGTGGGGAACCCGACGACAAGCCTCCAGGGTTGTTTTAGAGAGCGAGCTTTCCTCGCCATGTGTAAACAGGGAGAGAGAGAGAGAGAGAGAGAGAGAGAGAGAGAGAGAGAGAGAGAGAGAGAGAGAGAGAGAGAGAGAGAGAGTCCGACTTCGCCTCCTGGTCGTTTCTTTTTTTTTTAACACACTTTTCAGCAAGACTTCGAAATCGACGGAGACTGAAAGAATATGAGAGCAGCGGTGCGAGTCCTATTGATTTTACGTCTACCACCATCTGTGGCATTTCTCATGACCATGATCGTCGCTTCCTACGTCAGAAGCTGTGTTAAAGATGACTTTTGAGCTCAATCATCCATAATGGGTTGACGAGCACGCTACTTAAGACCAGGCGCAGTTTCCACGGATGGTGAGTGAGTGAGGCAGATCCAGGTTTACCAGCTGTGTCATCATCAATCCTCATGGGATGTATCGTCGTGCTCAATGGTGGCACCGTAAGGTAACTAATAACTCATACATTGTTCTGCCAATCACGCGCGTGTCTCGCCCACAGTTCACCGGAGACTCGACGTAAATGGACCTTCATGACAGATGTAGTACAGCTGGGTTGCGCAGGGCCCCTGCGTCCCCCTGGGTATATGAAGCAAGTGTCCGCATCTCCGTCAGCCTCTGAATGATGGTTGGACGTAGCAAGTGGGGTGCCACAAGGATCAGTCTCGGGAACCGGTCTTCTTTCTCAAAAAAATATTAATGATGTTAATAACGAGCTGCATTGTAAGACATCACAATTCGTAGATGATGCTACGGTGAGAAATAAAACTACGACGGAACCTGAGTGTCTCTAGTTTGAAACTTACAGAGACAAACCGACGGTTTGGGCTTGTAGATGGCAAATGAATTTCACCATCGGTCAGTGTAAAGTTTACATATCGGGAGCAAACACGAAAAGGCAACCTACAGAATGGAATTCGCTTAACCGCAAAAGGTAAATGAGGAAAAAGACTTGGGCGCGATGTTCTCTGGTGACCTAACACCAAGTAAGCACCGCAGTGAAAGGAACAGACAAGATTCTTGAATTCATGTGCAAGGGAAATCATCCTCAGTCTTAACGATTTATTGGTTCGTCCCTATCTTGAATATTGTGTTCAGTTTTGATCACCCAACTTTAAAAAAGACAGCTAGAAAGAAGAGGGTGGAGTGTCGAGCTACCAAGATGATTCCCGTTTGAGAAACAAATCCTATGAAAGCCGACTGCATGACCTGAATCAATCTAGCCTTAGAAAAGAGAAGGGTAAGAGGTGATCTAATCTAAGTATCCAAACTGATCATAGGCTTGGTTATAATCTTGGTGTAACAATCCACCCAAGACTTCATTCGTCTGCTTCTACTCATATTAATACATACAAACCCGTGCTTAACCTTTTACCTTCAATGGGCCGAAGTACTATCTCTTTACCAGGACTGTTAACATAGGAAATCATTGAATTATTGACGAATTAGATTGGTTGAAAGCAGTACTAGAGATACGTGTAAGAACAGACTTAATAAATACTTCGCTTCAAGTCAAACTGACAGTTTGCAGGTTATTCTCTTTCTGTATGTCTTCCAAGTTCTACCACACTAATCTGTGAGTTTCTGACATCTTCCACCGTCATAAACAGCCTCTGAGGGACCCAGTGGTCTGCTGCTGTATGAATATCCTAGTATTACACGCTCCATAGCCTAGGTAAGTTATGGCGATGTGATTCGATACTAATGCGTCCTTCATTGTCGTTCATCTTGGGATGATACATGCAGGAAAATAAACAGGTGGCAACTGTTGCGTTTGTATGTGTCACCAAATGACCTTTTTTTTTTGTCATCTTTGGATGTACGACAATAACCTTGCGATCGCGTGTAGGTGTATTCGTGTCTCTTGCATCACTTTCTCTGTATCACAGAAATACAAAAGGGGGAAAAAAATAAAAGCGTAGGAAGACGCACTGTAACGATATCCTTGATACAAACGTATCGACGACATCGCGCTCGGAGACACAATCCAGCTGCTACATACAGGAGCTCTGGTTCATCACGGCTGACGGATCGTACAGCGAATACCTCAAGGTTTCTTAACGTGTCCGTCCGCTCGGCCGATCTTCTTGTGTCTTCGAGATGCCTAACTGGGCCATAAGGATACCATCTGTGAAACGCTGGACCTCAAAAAAAAATATTAACCTCAGAAGACATTAACAATACAGGGTTACAACACAACCAATTCTAAAGACGTCTGAGAAAACTGTGTAAACGCAAACGCATACAAGCGTGCGTGCATGCGCGTGGTAGCGACTCTCTATCCCCATAAAAAGACTGAGATGGAATGAAAGGAAGGACTTAGAAAGCACTGAAATATCTACACACGATAAAAACAGACGACTGAATGGCCTTGATCCAATCACAGCACATATGGTCCTGATGACGTGTCTCGTGATAACTGAAGATGTGCGCAGATGTACACTGGGAATTTGTGGAGAATGACTAGCCAGTCCTACTGACACGTGAGCTCTTTGAAACAATGGAAAAGATAATCAGGAAGTGAATGGATGACTTCATGCAATGGACAAGCTTTGATACAAAGTGACAACCAGCAAATTACTTTCGAGGTATGTAAGCGTCAGCATAGTCTGTCATGCTGGTCAACACGATAGTCGAAAAAAATACTGGATTTTAAGCTTGCAAATTTCAGTGGTCTTCGCACTGCTCTTGATGGGCGAAAATGAGATGATATCGTTCATGAAGATGATGTGGACGTAGTTTGGAAAAGTTTCAGTAATACTTTCAAAGTAGTGGGGAGAGAGAGAGAGAGAGAGAGAGAGAGAGAGAGAGAGAGAGAGAGAGAGAGAGAGAGAGAGAGAGAGAGAGAGACACACACACACACACACACACACACACACACACACACACACACACACACACACACACACACGTGCCAGCGCGAACAAGACGGTCTTGTTTCGAAACGATGACGGAAAGATGTGATCGTTGTCCACGAAAACAGCACATACGAAACGCAAGGACACTCAAAACGAACATGACAGAGCGAATTACGTAAATTTGCGCTAAGGTAAGAGACTTGTACGTCACAGCAAACATCAGTATGAAGCTTATATTGCTGAAAATGGCAAGAGAAACTCTAAAGAGTGACACAGACTAACAGACTGGGCAATTGAACCTTAATATTGGTACGTGCAAAGTTTTTACACATCGCTAGTAACACGTTAAGGCAAGCTGGGTGTGATAATCTCCGGTGACCTACAGCCAAGTCAACAGAGCACAAAAATCAGACAAAAATAATACAAAAAAGGCGAACATGATTCTTGGATTTATAGGTCTTTATATCTTAAGTTCAGGAAGATTATCCTCACTCTGTACAAGTCGCTGGTGCGTCCCCGTCTTGAATACTGTGTTCAGTTTCGGTCATCCTACTTGAGGAAAGACGTAGAAAGACTGGACTGAGTATAAAGGCGAGCTACCAAGACGATTCCCCGCCTGAGAAACAAATCCTATGACAGACGAACAAAAGAACTGAATGTATTCATCGCAGAAAAGAGAAGGATAAAAGGTGATCTAATACAAAACTCATTCAAGGTTTCGATGACTCTGATCAAACTAGCCACTTAAGGATAGATTCGTCTGACATCACTCGTAAGTAACGGATAATAAACTCTTGGGTAAACGATTTACCTCGAATGAGACGAAGTGCTTTTACTTCCAACTGGATTGTCAGCAAACAGAACGATTTACCAGTTAGTAAACAAGAGCACCATCCATACGTCCAGGCACAGACTTAATAAATATTTTGCTTCCAATCCACGGATGACTTCACTTGCATCTCCTGAGCTATACGATGACTTTCACAAGTCTTCCTTTCCGAAAAATCGTAAAGTCTTTCTACTCCTACCGCATTAATCAATGCGTTTCGGTCCTCTTCTTCTGTCATACACATCCTCGTTAGGATGACGCAGCGGCCTCTTGCTGCATTACAGTATACTATACTGTTCCCGAAGCTGTTCTCAGGAATCAAGTATAACAACAGATACGTGCTGGTGTTCTGACAAAATTTCATGCGCCTAGTTTAGAGATTTTCATCGTTTACTTTCTGATACCCAAATTTTCTCATCATCAGTCCACAATGGCTTCACATAATTGGTAATTAAGTAACAAAAGTAGGTTAAAAGTGCGTTAAATGAAGGTGAAATACACTCCCATCATGAATAACACTATTCGTAACTTTATAACTAATCAGTGGGCACACGGTTGCCCGTGCCGTCTCACCTGACATACAAACAAAGGTAACAAAACATAAATTGAAAACCTATTCACTGGAGGTCGGGCAGGTCGTCTGCAGCCAGTTGACCTCTTGTACTTCGTCAGCTCATCAGCACAGACTCCTCTGACGTAATCCTGACTATTCTTATTTACAGTCATCCTTTACCTTGTCTTCGTCGGCCATAAAATAATTTTTTCTTTCACTTGTACAATTCAAGACATACAAAAAACAATCTCTCCATACACGTACTTTATATCTATCCATATCTATATATATATATATATATATATATATATATATATATATATATATATATATATATATGTGTGTGTGTGTGTGTGTGTGTGTGTGTGTGTGTGTGTGTGTGTGTGTGTGTTGTAGTATCAAATTTCAAAATGAATATTTCATAACACGAAAATCCAGTCTTGAAAACTGACCCTGTGGTTCGCTGGAGTCGGTCAAAGCGCGCGGGGTTCTGATACGCAGCTCAACACACGCCCCGTTGGGTGACGTTCGTACACACGCACACCACACGACATCACACTAAGAGGACGTCTATCATCTTACGCATGAATCACAGCTCCCTACCTACCAAACGTTTCGTCTAAATTCGCCCATCGCTCGAGACAACGAAGCGCAGTACACCACGACGCAGGGAATATCGCAGGTTACCACACTAAACCTCGTCATTGACGAGAATAACCGAGAAATAACGATAGAGTTACATACGAGACGTGTAGTGTACGAAGGCGGGTGGCGGCGAGCACGACCCGTCGTTGGCGCACACGGCGTGCGCCGGGTTGATCACCGAGGCCGTGTGTTGCGTCGCGCTCGTCTTGATACAGCAGACGTCGTCGTGGCTTACCGAAGCCCGTACCAAACAGCTAAACAACTCTGAGATGAGCTAACCTTTCAGAGGAAGCTAACCTGAGACTGAGCTGTGTGCTTGTTGCCTGTTCTTCATCCTATCGACTCCTACACGAGGACCATGAGGCCCTCGGCTATTATGGTCGAGTCTCTGACCTGACCCTTAAAGGCCCAGGTCGATGGTAAAGACCATCATACCCAATTACGACGCCCTCCAGCGAGGTACACTAATTGTCATGGGTTAAACTTCCTTTCTGCTCAAGATATCCACGTACTCTCTCTCTCTCTCTCTCTCTCTCTCTCTCTCTCTCTCTCTCTCTCTCTCTCTTTCCCCTATTACCTACTACAACCGTGCTTGCCTTACGTGTGTGTGTGTGTGTGTGTGTGTGTGTGTGTGTGTGTGTGTGTGTGTGTGTGTGTGTGTGTGTGTGTGTGTGTGTGTGTGTGTGTGTGTGTGTGTGTGTGTGTGTGTGTGTGTGTGTGTGTGTGTGTGTGTGTGTGTGTGTGTGTGTGTGTGTGTGTGTGTGTGTGTGTGTGTGTGTGTGTGTGTGTGTGTGTGTGTGTGTGTGTGTGTGTGTGTGTGTGTGTGTGTGTGTGTGTGTGTGTGTGTGTGTGTGTGTGTGTGTGTGTGTGTGTGTGTGTGTGTGTGTGTGTGTGTGTGTGTGTGTGTGTGTGTGTGTGTGTGTGTGTGTGTGTGTGTGTGTGTGTGTGTGTGTGTGTGTGTGTGTGTGTGTGTGTGTGTGTGTGTGTGTGTGTGTGTGTGTGTGTGTGTGTGTGTGTGTGTGTGTGTGTGTGTGTGTGTGTGTGTGTGTGTGTGTGTGTGTGTGTGTGTGTGTGTGTGTGTGTGTGTGTGTGTGTGTGTGTGTGTGTGTGTGTGTGTGTGTGTGTGTGTGTGTGTGTGTGTGTGTGTGTGTGTGTGTGTGTGTGTGTGTGTGTGTGTGTGTGTGTGTGTGTGTGTGTGTGTGTGTGTGTGTGTGTGTGTGTGTGTGTGTGTGTGTGTGTGTGTGTGTGTGTGTGTGTGTGTGTGTGTGTGTGTGTGTGTGTGTGTGTGTGTGTGTGTGTGTGTGTGTGTGTGTGTGTGTGTGTGTGTGTGTGTGTGTGTGTGTGTGTGTGTGTGTGTGTGTGTGTGTGTGTGTGTGTGTGTGTGTGTGTGTGTGTGTGTGTGTGTGTGTGTGTGTGTGTGTGTGTGTGTGTGTGTGTGTGTGTGTGTGTGTGTGTGTGTGTGTGTGTGTGTGTGTGTGTGTGTGTGTGTGTGTGTGTGTGTGTGTGTGTGTGTGTGTGTGTGTGTGTGTGTGTGTGTGTGTGTGTGTGTGTGTGTGTGTGTGTGTTATGGAGAGAGAGTTGTGCACTCGTGTCGCCCCGTTCCTTAACCATGAGTGTATGTACCACGTCTCTACGTACACCCACCGGCCCTTCCGGCTAGTCATTCATGTAGATCAAAAAGAGTAATGGTACCACAACAGAACCCTCCACTTGTGATCTCAACCTATTTCAAAAAGGCTCCTCTGACATACGTACTTTGTTCCCTTCGCTAAGATAATCTTCTTTCCATTAAGGAAGTCTCCCTATATTCCTGCCTGGTGACCCATTTTCTTCATCAGCCCGCCATGCCATACAATGCCAAACGCTCTCTGGTCAAATACACACCAATGCTCCTCCGCCCAGCCTTTCCTTTCGACTAACACCGAGTTCATCTTCCCGTTGATGGAAAAGAAGCTCGAACCCTGTCCTCTTTCACTTACGTATTTTCTCTACTACAGTTTGCCATCCATTTGCTTTCTGAATATCTTTTTCAATACATTATGGATCACGCTCGCTAGGGAAACCTGTCTGAAGTTCAGCGTCTCTTCCAGTCTCCTTTCTTATAGATAGATACGATGTTTGCACTTGTCCACTCCCTTGGCATTTTGACCTTCTAAAGCGACACCTGGAGCAGTATTCCAAGTGTTCTGTCAAGTGTATCTGCGCACTTCTTCAGAACATATGGTTCACGTGACACAATGTTTTCTAAAACTTCCTCAACATTTCACCTCGTTCGTGTTGGGACGACAGTGTCTTTCATTAAACAAACACTTGATCTTGTCATTTAGTTCCCACATATACTACATCGTCGTCTACACCTTTTCCTTCTGAATTCCTCAACCTGATTAGCGATTCTTTACCTGGAGATTTACCGCTGATGACTTTAAGGAGGATCTTTCTAACTTCTCTCGACTCGTCCACAATATTCTTTCTTAAAGTATCTTTGTTCCTCCTTTCTTATTCTGCCATACTCGTTCCATGATCTCTCACACCTTACAAATGCCGGCTGGCTGGAGCACCGCCAGTATTTTCTCCACAGAAAATCACGAAGCTTCTTTGATTTTTGACATGTGTTGAACTATAACCCGACTGTCTCAATCTTCCCTTTATAGTTTAAGCTTGAGGTATCCTTGCACCTACCCCCTTCACTGTACATCCGAAAGAACCTTTCATAACAATGTTCAGGTTCCTAGTTTCTGAACTCCATTCCACAACCTATGCTACCACAGAGCATGTTAAGTTCTGTGCAGCATCCACGATCACGTCTCGTCTTAAAATCTTGTCTCATCCCTGCTCTATAAACATTCTCATACCACGGTATCAAAGTAAAGCACCACACGATGCCTTCTTCCCTTTGGTGTATCATGTAAATATAAGACCAAGTAATGATGGTGTATCTATCATCCTAACGTATGTACACACATGCTCGTGTGGGACGTTTTCCTAAAAAGCATTCTTAAAAACACCCGTGTCTTCATGGCTCTCATCACGAGAATCCAAATTTCCCCACTCCATCTCTTTATATACTAAATATCGCATTATTAACACTTTACTATCCACCACGACACACCATCTATCGCCCCATTATTCCCCATCTACCATGATGCACCATCTATCATCCCATTTTCTCCATCTACCAAGATACGCCATCTATCGCCCCAATCTTCCTCATCTACCGTGTTGCACCATTTATCATCCCATTCTTCCCTATCTACCATGATGAACCATCTATCGCCCTATTCCTCCCCATCTACCATCCCGGTCTTCCCCATCTACCACAAAAACACACTATCTATCCGCCCATTTCTCGTCATGAGTGACCCACTTCCGACCTCTACCTAGCACAGTGCCTGCTGGCACCATCTCCCTTGCTCTCTGCACTCATTCATTACTGTCTTCTTATCCCTCATCCACCGCTGCCCCACGAGGGTGGTCCACCCACCCTAGCAGCCCTCTGCAGTCAACACAGACACGACGTTGTCTGGCTGGATAAGATAATAATTTTTAGTTCCTCTCTCCCAGTACAGACATTAATCACCTTTAAAAGTAAACACGCAGAGCAGCTCCTCTTGTTTCTCCACATTCGAGACGGAATTCTACCCCAAGTGTTAATTACACAGTTTTTTGCCGTATGTCTGGGGATGTCTGGGTCGGGGGAAGCCAACGCTAGTGTCTCCCTCTCCTGACATCGCCAGTTACCATCCCAAGCTGTTAAAGTTGTGTGGTATTACGTGGCCCTGATGGAGAGGTAATGTCTTCATATGTGATTCTCCTTCGCTACCCCATCTTCCTTCTTCTTCTTAGGCCCCTCTTGCTACCCCTTCTTGCTTCATGTAAGGTTCCTCTTGCATCTTGCTACCTTTTCTTGCTTCATCTTAGGCTCCTCTTGCTGCCCCTTCTTCCTTCATGATCGGTTCATCTTGCCTCTTAAAACCCTTTTCTTGCTTCATTTTAGGCTTCTCTTGCCACTTCCTACCCCTTCTTGCTTCATGTTAGGCACCTCTTGCCTCCTGCTAGCCCTTCCTGCTTCATGCTAGGCCCATCTTGCCTCTTAATACCTCTTCTTGCTTCATGTTAAGTACCTCTTGCCTTTTGCTACCCCTTCCTGCCTCATGTTAGTCCCCCCTACCCCCTCACCCATCATTTCTTTCTTCTCAGTGCCTCGTGATGCTTGTTGCTGCCCCCAGTTCCTTCCTGCACCTCCTGTATATCTCACAGTCAGGTACACACGAGACACAGGGCTGTAATGTAGTGCTTAAGTACTGTAGTAAAGTAACTATGGTGGAAGTTTGTACTCTAAATGTACACCATATCTCTCCACACATCTACCAGTTTACTCTCATATCTGACAATGTTCACAAAAGCACTAAGACATCCAAAATGCATACAAGAAAGCGAGAAAATTACCAACATTTGTCGATACATCATATTATGAAAAATTGATAATAGAAAGAATGATATTTCAATCCCTATTACATGTACGTGACTGTTCAGTAGGAGGGACCAAGTCAAGAGTCAAGCCACCGTGCTTCATGGGTCGTACTGTTGTGCTCGGGTGTCGTACCGTTGTGCCTGAGGTGGGACGACTCCGGAGACTGAGCGAATCATGTCCTACAACAAGGCTCCTTGTCATGAGCTAAATATGTTTGAAACAAACTTCACGACGAATTTCCTAGTCATGACAACTGAGCAGTCTCCAACCTTCTGAAACAAGGACCGTTCTCTTATCACAGCTTACCCTCGACGACCTCCTCCTACACCAGCCAACGCCCCACACATCGCTCCAGGTCTTCATAATTCCACTGGCAGTACAGTATCACTCGAGTACACTGACTGGTACCTTCCCCTCCCCTGTCACCGTGCCTCACTCAGCCCACGTGAAGCCTCGATCGTAAAAAAACATTTACCCCACCAGGCCGACATAACACAACCCTGAGGTATTCCCTCGTCCGTACAAGCATTAAACAACTAGGGTGACAACATATAACCTTGAGGTACATTTCCTTAACCGTATAAGCATTACAAACCATCCAATCCTATCATTTACCCTCACTGTCACTACCCTCATCATTCCTCAACAAGTTTCACAAGTCTTCTTCACATACCTGTGAGAGTCAAGACTTCCCAGCGTCTTACATCATCAAGTTTCATCACTTGTCTCAATCCGTAACTGCTGCTTGTACTCATTCTTCTTTATTCAAAACATTTTCTCTCACATGCCAGAGTACGAAACTCTGGTGGACGTATACAACACATCCCTTCCAAATCCCAATATGAGCTTAACCGACAATGCCTTTACCACGGTGTCACAAACCTACCGCAGTATATCATGATGGTTTATACGAAGCTTACTTACTTCTCTGTCATTTGCATACAAATGTTGACTCTACCTTTAAACACCAAAATAATCACGGTCTTCGCCCAGTGATGGGGTACAGCCTCTCCGCCTCAGAGGCCACTACTGCGCTGCTCACCTTCACCCTAACAATAAAGGATAGAACCTCGACACAGCGGACATAGCACTGGGGACCCGACCGAGTTTATGGAAGCATTTGGGGTTGGGGTCCAGCCGAGTACCTGGAAGAGTAAGATTGGCGTCCAGCCGAATACCTGGAAGTGTGGGGACGAGAGTTTAGGGAACTGTTCCAGGTCCTACAGTCAAGATACAATAGTTGGAGACTCCAGCATCGTTCACATGTTTCATGGAGTACACAGAACACCTTCACCTGGAATATCTCAGTATATCTTGTACATTTATGTCCCAGTATCGTCGGTGTAGACTGTCCACACTGGTCATCCAGAAAAGTTCTATCCCTCTCACTTTGGAGCGTTGACGTGATGTCTTAAGTTTAATCATACACACATATATACACACCCCCAGCTTACACCAGGTAGCCACTGGTCGACCAGCCTGATACAGAGGTTGAACAGCTGCGTTGTCTGTGAGCCGGCTGCCCTGTCCGGGACTTGAACCCGGACTTTTTAGATTGATGGGTCGCAACGCTAACTAATGCACTGTTTGTGTGTGTGTGTGTGTGTGTGTGTGTGTGTGTGTGTGTGTGTGTGTGTGTGTGTGTGTGTGTGTGTGAAAATAGCTGGATGAAAATATACAACTGAGGTATTACAGATAATACAGGACCGTGAGGACATGGCAGTCATTAGTTAACTAATCATACAGGAGTTAAGATTAGGGTGAGCTGGATAATGCCACACTTTGGATAAGCATATTTATGGGTTAGGTACATCTAGATGGCGAGGGTGGCAGATACACAGGGATGTTTACCAAGTCATTGGTATGTTTTGTACATCATGAGCTTGACTGAATATCAAGTGATGAATAGCTACAGTAATGTAGTAGCTGACATGCCACATAACCTAACTAACAGATAACTGAACTGTTCACTTGCAAAACTACGCACCTGTTTACGGACTCTTTATGAAGTTCACAATTGGTATGTAGAGGAATGTTCTTACTTCTGTCTGTACGAACTCGGATCAGAACAAGTCGATTATGGTGACGAATGGTGGTCTGTGGTGGAGGGGCGTCGGGGGATAGGAGGTGTGTGTGTGTGTGTGTGTGTGTGTGTGTGTGTGTGTGTGTGTGTGTGTGTGTGTGTGTGTGAGCAGTTTATTGCCAAACTGCCGTGCGAGCTGCTGCCGTTGTTGGTCGAAGAGGGTGGACAGGTTCAGCAAGATGAGGCAGGCCTCTTGCTAGGTGGTGTAAGATGGGTCCGGGATTACTCTGCATGCCGTTTTCTACACTTTTTCTCGCCGATCCCACCTGTGTAGCAGCTGTTGGGGAGGTGGACCAGGCTGGAGAGGCGTAGGTTAGCTTAGGAAGAATGATGAAGGTTGGTACAGAATTTCCTGAGCTCAATTGGTGAGACGGTGATTTCAGTCGGCAGAGAAGCACAGCTGGTATGAGGAAGATCTGATGATAGTGATGACATGAATCTTTATACCGTCGTCTATCGTGACATCAAGATGTCCGAAGTCTCTGACCAGCGGGAGGAATGCAGGGCCCAGTGTGATGTCAGGCGCCAGGATGTTGTCTGAGCCCAGGTTGATGTGCATCACCACAGTCTGGTTCTAGTTCAATGGTGACGTCGTTGGCCATAGTCCACTCCTGTTGATGGCAGTGAGGTCAGGAGAGTTGATGTTGATAGCGACGCCAAAGGTGGAGTTGTCTACGTACTTCCTGCGGTGGTTTGCGTCCTTCAGGGCGTCACTGGTGAGGATGAGGAAGCAGAGCCTTGGTGCCTTGTGGTACACAATGTGTTAGGGATGGTGAGGTCGATGTGGCTTCCCTAAAGTGGACGGTTCGGTGTCGCCCGATCAGGAAGTCTGCCAGCTTCGTGGTGACACACACACACACACACACACACACACACACACACACACACACACACACACACACACACACCAAGTCGAAAGCCTTAGTGAAGGCTACGAAGGTGAGTGCCACTGAGGACTTGCGCTTCTCCAGCTTGAGGTGACTGAAGTCTGATGGGCTGTCAAGACAGTTTGTGTGTGTGTGTGTGTGTGTGTGTGTGTGTGTGTGTGTGATTGCCTATTCATAGCAGCAAGAAGTGAACAGCATTCACAGCGTTCCCGACCTATTTAGTCCAGCCTTGCTCTGAAAACATCCTAACCCTATGCACCCACGACACACTCAACTGATCCAGACTGCCATGTACCCTATTACGATGCTACCATAGTCCCTGACGTGTAACTGTTTCCCTACTGGGATCCCAGTTCGTCCCAAGGTCTTCGCCACTCAAGCCAGGTTTTAGGCTAACGCGCCTTGGCCAGGAGGGCCTTATTTGAGGGCAGTAAAGGTCATCCCAGCCTAACAGATTACAGTTAGTTCGCTGGACGTATTCAAAACAGGCGAAGTTAGAAGACTCAAATAGTAATGATGTATCTCAAGTTCAAAGGCTGGAACCAAGGGCATCACAGCCTGGTCGTACATGCCAACAAAGGCCCACCTTTCACGGTTCATCCTCACTACAGCTTCATACAGCACGTAGAGGACCCAAGTCGGGTGCAGGTACAACGTGGCCTTGAGGGCTTCTATGTGGCCACCAAAGGCCACCCGAGCCCGAAATTCACTTCAGTTATTCACAATCATCTACCTATATGCATCAAGTTGTAGTGAAGGTACGCACCTCAGGATCAACAGGTACCAGAGCCTGGCCTTAGAGGCGTACAAAGGTCACCTATCAAGGTTCAAACTTGCCACTAGTCATTCACCTCAGATGTGATCCCACGTCTCATTTCTTTTTTCAGTAGTCGGCACTGAAGGCTGATCAGATGTCAAAAAAGAACCCATTTTCCATATCCATTATTTTTCTAAAAAAAAAAAAGGAATAATTGTTTTCCTCGTGCAGCGCCTAGTCACGCAGCCAGTTCCTACTGAAGTCAGTTCACTCATCCCTCACTCTCCTGTATCATCACCTGAGTGGTTACGGTCCTGACGTATGTGGTTTCTTGTATTGATTTTGTAGCCTTTATGATCATGTGTGGCTCACTCCATCATCACTCACACTGGTGGCTAGCGTCACTCACATGAACCACCATGATCAACTATGTGGTCTGCATCATCATCTGTAATGTCCACCATCACGTGCATGACCATCATCACGTGCATGACCATCATCACGTGCATGACCATCATTACGTGTATGACCATCATCACGTGCATGACCATCATCACGTGCATGACCATCATCATCACGTGCATGACCATCATCATCACGTGCATGACCATCATCATCACGTGCATGACCATCATCATCACGTGCATGACCATCATCACGTGCATGACCATCATCATCACGTGCATGACCATCATCACGTGCATGACCATCATCACATGCATGACCATCATCATCACGTGCATGACCATCATCACGTGCATGACCATCATCACGTGCATGACCATCATCACATGCATGACCATCATCATCACATGCATGACCATCATCACGTGCATGACCATCATCATCACATGCATGACCATCATCACATGCATGACCATCATCACGTGCATGAC
Organism: Panulirus ornatus; assembly: GCF_036320965.1. NCBI lineage: Eukaryota > Metazoa > Arthropoda > Malacostraca > Decapoda > Palinuridae > Panulirus > Panulirus ornatus. The sequence goes on along the minus strand of NC_092230.1, from coordinate 24,947,772 downwards.
CATCATCACGTGCATGACCATCATCATCACGTGCATGACCATCATCATCACGTGCATGACCATCATCATCACGTGCATGACCATCATCACGTGCATGACCATCATCATCACGTGCATGACCATCATCACATGCATGACCATCATCATCACGTGCATGACCATCATTATCACATGCATGACCATCATCATCACATGCATGACCATCATCACATGCATGACCATCATCACATGCATGACCATCATCACGTGCATGACCATCATCATCACATGCATGACCATCATCATCACATGCATGACCATCATCACGTGCATGACCATCATCACATGCACGACCATCATCACATGCATGACCATCATCACGTGCATGACCATCATCACGTGCATGACCATCATCATCACATGCATGACCATCGTCACGTGCATGACCATCATCATGCATGACCATCATCACTGCATGACCATCATCACGTGCATGACCATCATCACGTGCATGACCATCATCATCACGTGCATGACCATCATCACGTGCATGACCATCATCACATGCATGACCATCATCACGTGCATGACCATCATCACATGCATGACCATCATCACATGCATGACCATCATCACGTGCATGACCATCATCACATGCATGACCATCATCACATGCATGACCATCATCACATGCATGACCATCATCACGTGCATGACCATCATCACATGCATGACCATCATCACATGCATGACCATCATCACATGCATGACCATCATCACGTGCATGACCATCATCACATGCATGACCATCATCACATGCATGACCATCATCATCACATGCATGACCATCATCACAGTGCATGACCATCATCACGTGCATGACCATCATCACATGCATGACCATCATCACATGCATGACCATCATCACGTGCATGACCATCATCACATGCATGACCATCATCACATGCATGACCATCATCACATGCATGACCATCATCACATGCATGACCATCATCACATGCATGACCATCATCACATGCATGACCATCATCACGTGCATGACCATCATCACATGCATGACCATCATCACGTGCATGACCATCATCACATGCATGACCATCATCACGTGCATGACCATCATCACATGCATGACCATCATCACATGCATGACCATCATCACGTGCATGACCATCATCACGTGCATGACCATCATCACATGCATGACCATCATCACGTGCATGACCATCATCACATGCATGACCATCATCACGTGCATGACCATCATCACATGCATGACCATCATCACATGCATGACCATCATCACGTGCATGACCATCATCACATGCATGACCATCATCACATGCATGACCATCATCACGTGCATGACCATCATCACATGCATGACCATCATCACGTGCATGACCATCATCACATGCATGACCATCATCACGTGCATGACCATCATCACGTGCATGACCATCATCACATGCATGACCATCATCACATGCATGACCATCATCACGTGCATGACCATCATCACGTGCATGACCATCATCACAGTGCATGACCATCATCACATGCATGACCATCATCACGTGCATGACCATCATCACATGCATGACCATCATCACATGCATGACCATCATCACGTGCATGACCATCATCACGTGCATGACCATCATCACATGCATGACCATCATCACGTGCATGACCATCATCACGTGCATGACCATCATCACGTGCATGACCATCATCACATGCATGACCATCATCACATGCATGACCATCATCACATGCATGACCATCATCACATGCATGACCATCATCACATGCATGACCATCATCACATGCATGACCATCATCACATGCATGACCATCATCACATGCATGACCATCATCACATGCATGACCATCATCACATGCATGACCATCATCACGTGCATGACCATCATCACATGCATGACCATCATCACATGCATGACCATCATCACATGCATGACCATCATCACATGCATGACCATCATCACGTGCATGACCATCATCACGTGCATGACCATCATCACATGCATGACCATCATCACGTGCATGACCATCATCACGTGCATGACCATCATCACGTGCATGACCATCATCACGTGCATGACCATCATCACATGCATGACCATCATCACATGCATGACCATCATCACATGCATGACCATCATCACATGCATGACCATCATCACATGCATGACCATCATCACATGCATGACCATCATCACATGCATGACCATCATCACATGCATGACCATCATCACATGCATGACCATCATCACGTGCATGACCATCATCACATGCATGACCATCATCACAGTGCATGACCATCATCACATGCATGACCATCATCACGTGCATGACCATCATCACGTGCATGACCATCATCACGTGCATGACCATCATCACATGCATGACCATCATCACGTGCATGACCATCATCATCACATGCATGACCATCATCACATGCATGACCATCATCACATGCATGACCATCATCACGTGCATGACCATCATCATCACATGCATGACCATCATCACGTGCATGACCATCATCACATGCATGACCATCATCACGTGCATGACCATCATCACGTGCATGACCATCATCACGTGCATGACCATCATCACGTGCATGACCATCATCACGTGCATGACCATCATCACGTGCATGACCATCATCACGTGCATGACCATCATCACATGCATGACCATCATCACATGCATGACCATCATCACATGCATGACCATCATCACATGCATGACCATCATCACCACATGCATGACCATCATCTCACGTGCATGACCATCATCACATGCATGACCATCATCACTGCATGACTCATCATCACATGCATGACCATCATCATCACTGCATGACCATCATCACGTGCATGACCATCATACACATGCATGACTCATCATCACTGCATGACCATCATCACCACATGCATGACCATCATCACATGCATGACCATCATCACTGCATGATCTTCATCACCACCATGTGACCTCCATCACCAACCATGTGACCTCCATCACCCCTATATGATCTTCATCACCACCATGTGACCTCCATCACCACTATATGATCTTCATCACCACCATGTGACCTCCATCACCCCTATACGATCTTCATCACCACCATGTGACCTCCATCACCCCTATATGATCTTCATCACTACCAAGTGACCTCCATCACCCCTATATGATCTTCATCACCACCAAGTGACCTCCATCACCCCTATATGATCTTCATCACCACCATGTGACCTCCATCACCAACGTCAGTGTGACCTGCGCCATCGCCCGCGCGGCTTCCCACAGAACCTGTGCTGTGTTCGTCTCATTCACCATCTGTGGCCTCGGCTGGCTATAAAAAGGATCAGTCTTGTGTGCGGGGACGCAAATAGACTGTAACAGTTACGAATGAGGCGAGAATGAATAGCATCAAGGTGTGTGCGAGGGAATCTTGGGGATTTGGAGCAGCGACACCGGGAGGTTAGAGCAGAGACGGCCCACCAGTTCAACGACCCGTCCGCCCCGACTTACGCACGCACGCACACACACACACACACACACACACACACACACACACACACACACACATACATACACACAGTCTCTTGTGTTGTATTCCAATTTCTCATTTAATGTACCCACTCTCCCTACCTGCTCAGGTTCATATTCTTCCAAACAGCCACCTCAACTCTTGCAAACTTCCACCTCGCTCTTACCGCCCAGCTTCTCTCTCTCTCTCTCTCTCTCTCTCTCTCTCTCTCTCTCTCTCTCTCTCTCTCTCTCTCTCTCTCTCGTACGAAGCAAAGCTCCTGGTTAAGAGAACTGGGCCCAGTTCACTTCCTGCCTAATACGTAATCGCGCAGTCAGTTAAGCATCGGAGGCCAGCACGGAAAATCTTATATCTTTCATAATCTACATTCTACACCTGGTTAAAAGCATATTATGTGATTATATATACACATATATATATATATATATATATATATATATATATATATATATATATATATATATATATATATATATATATGTACATACGTTTTTTAATGCAAAGAGCCTTATCTGAGCGCCGTCTTTTGTACGGTATAACTGGTTGGTGTGTAAGGTTGTCACCTGAAACGTGATCCTTGGTCGAAGACTCTAAGGAGGACGGGAAATACAGGAGAGAATATAGATCATACGTCGCTTGCTGCGGCTCCGGAAACATTCTCAACTTGTTCCTCTTTCCGAGACCAGCTCATCTTCTTTCAGTAGTTCTAGCCACACCCCCCCCCCTCCCCTTTTCTCTTCCTGCACTCCTCCAGCCCTCTCCCCCCTCTCTTCCTGCGCTCCTCCACCGCTCATCCTCAACATCTTGCTCTCAAGACTCATCCTAGATCATCCTGTTGGTGTTCTGTGAGAATTCTACCACGTAAAAGCATCCTGGAATAGCCTTCCTGATCCACCTGCTTCGTGTAATCCCACCGACGTAGTTGCCTTCCGTATGTAAATCATAATCCAACACCGTTTTCTTTCTTTTTTTGACTTTCAGATCATTTTATCTAATTTCATTTTAGTTTCCACAATGTTTTTCTCGACGTTTCTTGTCATTCCTGCCTTTATCATATGGTAATCATTCGTTACTCGCTCATACCCAGGTAACATCTCCGTAATACGGCACTATTCCTGGCCAACTGACACATCTCTCTCTCTCTCTCTCTCTCTCTCTCTCTCTCTCTCTCTCTCTCTCTCTCTCTCGTGTCACCATTCCTCATTACAAGCACCTACCGACCGACTCCTTTATAAGTGGCTTCATACAAACCTCTCGCCACACTGATCCAGTCTCTGCGCAATGCCGTGTTCCAATTAACACTTCTGCAGACAGGTTCATCTCCGTTTGCTTCGTTATTTCCTCGTTAATCACGTAGCCAGACTCCAACACTGCATAACTGCTGTCCCTAAGTAGGGGTACCACAGCTCATGTTCTCTCTCCACGCCTCCAACCTTAAAACAGAGAACAGAGAGCGTCTTCTTAATTTCGCGCCATTTTATCTAAATATTTTTCTTTGCAACAACCAGCACCCTAACAACTGGCTTTTGATGTGATCCGTGACGGTCTGTCTTAAAGTTGTTTTGCTCCTCACCGTCAGGAAGGAGGGTCAGCCTGAGGTCCAGGTGTCCAGAGAGGCCCTGGACAACCATTTTCCAGTCGTCCATATCTTCCCTCTTCCTCTAGGCTGACACCATTCACCTTTACCACACGTGACACTGGTCTTATCCAGTCAGCTCTTACCCTTCCAGTTGCTCTTCTTGTCCTTCCAGTTGCTTTTCTTGTCCTTCCAGTTGCTCTTCTTGTCCTTCCAGTTGCTCTTCTTGTCCCTCCAGTTGCTCTTCTTATCCTTCCAGTTGCTCCTCTTATCCTTCCAGTTGCTCTTCTTGTCCTTCCAGTTGCTCCTCTTATCCTTCCATTGCTCTTCTTGTCCTTCCAGTTGCTCTTCTTATCCTTCCAGTTGCTCTTCTTGTCCTTCCAGTTGCTCCTCTTATCCTTCCAGTTGCTCTTCTTGTCCTTCCAGTTGCTCTTCTTGTCCCTCCAGTTGCTCTTCTTATCCTTCCATTTGCTCCTCTTATCCTTCCAGTTGCTCTTCTTGTCCTTCCAGATGCTCTTCTTATCCTTCCAGTTGCTCTTCTTGTCCCTCCAGTTGCTCTTTTTATCCATCCAGTAGCTCTTCTTGTCCTTCCAGTTGCTCTTCTTGTCCCTCCAGTTGCTCTTCTTATCCTTCCAGTTGCTCCTCTTATCCTTCCAGTTGCTCTTCTTATCCTTCCAATTGCTCTTCTTATCCTTCCAGTTGCTCTTCTTGTCCCTCCAGTTGCTCTTCTTATCCATCCAGTTGCTCTTCTTGTCCTTCCAGTTGCTCTTCTTATCCATCCAGTTGCTCTTCTTATCCTTCCAGTTGCTCTTCTTGTCCCTCCAGTTGCTCTTCTTATCCTTCCAGTAGCTCTTCTTGTCCTTCCAGTTGCTCTTCTTATCCTTACAGTTGCTCTTCTTATCCTTCCAGTTGCTCTTCTTGTCCTTCCAGTTGCTCTTCTTGTCCTTCCAGTTGCTCTTCTTATCCTTCCAGTTGCTCTTCTTATCCTTCCAGTTGCTCCTCTTATCCTTCCAGTTGCTCTTCTTGTCCTTCCAGATGCTCTTCTTATCCTTCCAGTTGCTCTTCTTGTCCCTCCAGTTGCTCTTTTTATCCATCCAGTAGCTCTTCTTGTCCTTCCAGTTGCTCTTCTTGTCCCTCCAGTTGCTCTTCTTATCCTTCCAGTTGCTCCTCTTATCCTTCCAGTTGCTCTTCTTATCCTTCCAATTGCTCTTCTTATCCTTCCAGTTGCTCTTCTTGTCCCTCCAGTTGCTCTTCTTATCCATCCAGTTGCTCTTCTTGTCCTTCCAGTTGCTCTTCTTATCCATCCAGTTGCTCTTCTTATCCTTCCAGTTGCTCTTCTTGTCCCTCCAGTTGCTCTTCTTATCCTTCCAGTAGCTCTTCTTGTCCTTCCAGTTGCTCTTCTTATCCTTACAGTTGCTCTTCTTATCCTTCCAGTTGCTCTTCTTGTCCTTCCAGTTGCTCTTCTTGTCCTTCCAGTTGCTCTTCTTATCCTTCCAGTTGCTCTTCTTATCCTTCCAGTTGCTCTTCTTGTCCTTCCAGTTGCTCTTCTTATCCTTCCAGTTGCTCTTCTTATCCTTCCAGTTGCTCTTCTTGTCCTTCCAGTTGCTCTTCTTGTCCCTCCAGTTGCTCTTTTTATCCATCCAGTAGCTCTTCTTGTCCTTCCAGTTGCTCTTCTTGTCCCTCCAGTTGCTCTTCTTATCCTTCCAGTTGCTCCTCTTTTCCTTCCAGTTGCTCTTCTTATCCTTCCAATTGCTCTTCTTGTCCTTCCAGTTGCTCTTCTTATCCATCCAGTAGCTCTTCTTGTCCTTCCAGTTGCTCTTCTTGTCCCTCCAGTTGCTCTTCTTGTCCTTCCAGTTGCTCTTCTTGTCCTTCCAGTTGCTCTTCTTATCCTTCCAATTGCTCTTCTTATCCTTCCAGTTGCTCTTCTTGTCCCTCCAGTTGCTCCTCTTATCCTTCCAATTGCTCTTCTTATCTTTCCAGTTGCTCTTCTTATCCTTCCAGTTGCTCTTCTTATCCTTCCAGTTGCTCCTCTTATCCTTCCAGTTGCTCTTCTTATCCTTCCAGTTGCTCTTCTTATCCTTCCAATTGCTCTTCTTATCCTTCCAGTTGCTCTTCTTGTCCTTCCAGTTGCTCTTCTTATCCTTTCAGTTGCTCTTCTTGTCCTTCCAGTTGCTCTTCTTATCCTTCCAGTTGCTCTTCTTATCCTTCCAGTTGCTCTTCTTGTCCTTCCAGTTGCTCTTCTTGTCCTTCCAGTTGCTCTTCTTGTAACATGTGTCTAGTCATTTTCATTTCTTATCTTGTGACCTTATATGACCTTATGTGACATCAAATTAGAATCTCATCTAATGTCACTGTGTCTTACTTTTCTCTCTTTACCTCTGGTGTTAGTGTCAGATGTATCATTTCTTCTGCCTGCATCTTGCTTTCAAACCTCATGATCACAGACCATGAGAATGCTTCAGAACAGTTTCATAGCACTGCCAACTTAACACTCCCTCGGGTAAACACTTCCACCCCTTAACAACGGGTATAAAGCACCAACAAAAACCGAAATGGACATTACTGTGAACTGTGCATCTGTCTCGATGGTGGTGTCTGCTGTCACAGTGCTACCCAAGTACTCAAACATTTTCGACTATTTTGCGTCTGACTTGTCAACAGTGGTGCATCCCCGTTCCTGTTTTCTTTCAAACGTTGTATGTATGTATGTATATTCAGTCTTCAAACAGCTCAGTGTCATAAAAAAACCTCAATTTTTTTTTTCAACTGTCGCATTAATCTGCTGTAAACCTGTTCAACATTCCCAACATACGAAAGACAGACATCTTCACCAACCAGACGCACTTTCATCTACGCGAGGAACTTGTCTGTGTAAAGAGCAAAAAGCAGCGGTGATCATATATCCTCCATGTTCGAGAGTATCTGAGCCTACTTCAAGTACCTCACTGTTAGAATACTCATATGTGCACTTGACATTCATCAACCTCTGGTGATACTTTCGGTTCTGTTAAGTGCTTCCTACATTCGCTTATCCTGAGGACGATGTCGAGCGCCACTTCCCAACTCGCAGAAAATATATGCATGCAGCTCGCAGTCGTACACCTACGTAGATCCTCTCCACGCACATCACGAGAGAGGAGATGTGACACGCGCACTTCCCCCAGCATGACACCCGCAGTGACTTCCGGATCCCCCGTCTCCCACCTCCGGTCTTACACGACCCTCCAACACACACACACTCAAGCAGCTTCCCCCGCGTGGCTGGCACGCCAGGCAAGTGCCTCAGTAATCTTGACACAAGATTCCTTCATATTTCTTTCCTTAAGAGCAATAAACTGTTGTACTGGTGGGAATGTTGTACTGGTGGCACTGTTTGTAGTAAAATAGTGTATTATTATCCTAAATGCGTATATAACGCAGAAGTTTAATAATATCTCTCTCATATCATTTTGTTAATCCAATCCAAACCCTCGTAAAATGTCCGTTTCTTCCCTGTGTGAACCCTGACGTCTGTTAAAATCTCCCATTTTCGTCTCTCTCTCTCTCTCTCTCTCTCTCTCTCTCTCTCTCTCTCTCTCTCTCTCTCTCTCTCTCTCTCTCTTCTCACCTGGTTGTGAATGCATTGCATCTATTCATTAATTTCATTTTCCCCCCAATCCGTCACCCTTGTTGTGTTGTATATAAACATCCCTCACCCAGTCTTCAAAAGTAGCTGCAATCATTCCGTCATTTATGTTGTCATTTATCATTTTCTTTTGTCATCCCTCGTGACACAAGAATGGTTACCCCCCCCCCCCCCAACTGGTATCTTCATCTCGGCCTTTGTGAGGTCCACAGTCTTCATGGATTCATCGTTCTTCCCGGACCTCTCTATCTGGTCTTCGATGATCCCTCTTTCATGAAGACCTTCTTCATGAAGCCCATCAATCTCCTGGCACCCAACCCTGACGGATACCCAGTACTTCCCGGAGCGATCCACGGTAAAGTCAGCCTCCGGTCCTTCGCCACCAACGTGTGGCTCGGTCCGCCGCCATCCTTTGTCTCACTCTGGGGCAAGAAAGAGACATTCATCTCTGGCTTGCTGGGCCTCTTGAGGCTTTCATATCGGCCCCTCTGACTGCAGTGTGTGTTCATCGTTCAGCTCCTACTGAACACATGGCGAGGACTTCTGTTGCCTTGTCTCACTTTTCTCAGTGACGATCCACACGGTCCCCAGTCGGTCTCCTTGTACCTCAGATCCCATTATTGGGATCTTTTTTAATGACCATGTATAGTTTTGCTGCCTCTTCCACCATCCTAATCATGGTTTCATTATCATCACAAATAATGAAGGAACGAAAGAGAGGTCAGGCATAAGGTCAACTCCCAAGTCCCTCTTAACACACAGGTTCCCGTAGCTCAACTTCCTGCAACCTTTCGCTGTGATCCCTGCCTCAGATCCCATCCTCAGTACTTTGCATTTCCTCAGGTTGAACATCGTCAGGCACGTATCAAGATCTACTTTGAAGTTTGTCAACGTCCCCTTTAAAGTTGATGCAATCCTCATCGCTTTTTACTCCCCCATGGCCTTGACAACATCCGCAATCATATTCAAATTGGAGTCCATCCCTTGTGGCAAGTCATTTACATAGATCAAGAAAAATAATGGTCCAAGGATAGAACCCTGCGGCACTCCACTGGTAACCTTCACCCACAGTGAAAAGGCTCCTCTGATATGCGTCTTTTGTTTCCTCCTATCAAAGATAATGATCAATTCACTGACATGTCTCAATTTATTCCTGCCTAGCAAGCCAGTACTTTTTTCTTTAATCAGCCTCCCATGGGGCATAGTGTCAAATGCTTTCCGGAATTACAGATATAAAAAATCCAGATACTAAGCCCACTCAATTGTCGAAGACAGAACTTAACTCTCTCACAGATATATAAGCCAGCTACCACAATGAGTGCCAGACTAACAACCTTATAAAAGTCAGGTGGATGACTTACACTTCTCAAGCTTTGCACAGAGAAGGCTAAGAGAAGATCCGATACAGGTATTCCAAACCATCAAAGACTTTGATAATCTCGATCTAAGAATCTATCTGAGACTAGATGTGTGTATTTTCACACGCAGTTACAGATACACCAATCGTAGGCAACTGTTTTACTCGAATGAGGAGAAGTATCTTCTTTTCTTCAATCAGAAGACTGTCAACATCCGGGATGATTCACCAATGAGTGGTTAAAAGAGCAGCAGCGTCACAGATACAAACCTGACCAATACTTCGCATGAAGTCCACGACTAACGATATTTGTGCCGCCTCAGTAACATAAATAAGTTGACAGGCATTTCTCGTTAAGCCTTCTCTGTTTTTTCTCCTTTTACCACACTAATGTCTGCGTTTCTAATCTCCTCCAATAATCACAAACAGCCTCAAAAGGACCAAGTGGTCTGTTGTTCCCTGCATTCACTACCCAGGTCTGAACGTGACTCGTCACCAGAGGAGCATCACCGTAACCATTCTCTGATTCACGGATCTCGCGATGCCTCACACATCCTGACGGGATGGATATACTGCCGCTCACGCCCTGGACTAGGAAGGAACGCTTGTTGATCGAAGACTCACTAAAGGAACATCTTTGACGCTGAAGAAGCATCTATATATATATATCACTAAAGGAACATCTTTATCACTATTGGAAAAATCTATCAATAAAGATGCACATGTATCACCGAAGGAGCATTTGTATCACTAAAGGAGCATCTGTATCACTAAAGGAGCAACTGCATAACCAAAGTAGCATCTATATTCTAAAGGAACAAGTGTATCACCACAGGAGCATCTATTCCACTCGAGGAACACCTGTATCATCTATATCACCAAAGGAGCATCTACATCACTAGAGGGTTATCTGTATCACCAAAGGAGCATCCACATCACTTGAGGATTATCTGTATCACCAAAGGAGCATCTACATCACTAGAGGGTTATCTGTATCACCAAAGGAGCATCCACATCACTTGAGGATTATCTGTATCACCAAAGGAGCATCTACATCACTAGAGGATTATCTGTATCACCAAAGGAGCATCCACATCACTTGAGGATTATCTGTATCACCAAAGGAGCATCTACATCACTAGAGGATTATCTGTATCACCAAAGGAGCATCTATATCACTTGAGGATTATCTGTATCACCAAAGGAGCATCTACATCACTAGAGGGTTATCTGTATCACCAAAGGAGCATCTATATCATTCAAGGGTTCACTATATCATTAAAGGAGCATCTTTATCACTATAAGAGTCAAGGTGTTTATCGTCCTGAACCTACTGCAAGTCACCCGGGCAGCTACACATGTGTCACTGGTACGACTCCAGGACTTGATGAGAATCTGAGGAACACACTAATCAGTCTAAGGGACCACACAATACCCGGTAAGCTGCCGCGTCATGTGATTACTGGGTGGCCGTTGGCAACTCAAGGGGTGGGCCGTTTTGATAACTATTTCTTTCCTTACACCTCGAAACTTTCGACACATTTCAAATTTCGATTCCTCCAAAACTGGAAGATAACTTCCCTTTATTTCTTCTTTTTCCTTCTCATTAACCCATCTATATTTCAGTTAAGGGCCGGCCTTAATGTGGACTTGAGTCCGTGACTAGGGGGGAAAAAATAGTTTAATAGGACGGCGAGGCTGACTCAAGAGTGAGCAGGGAGCACATTACTCAGGCTAACCCCCTGGTATTCTACGCCATTCTTATAAAATACGCCTTGACTAAGTAGGCTCCCACAACGAAAACACTGACATGAAACATTTTATAAAATCCATCTATAATAACCGGTGTCATCACCTAAATACCCGTTGTCTAGAACGATTAACGTCTTACCGAAGTACCGAGTTCACTTTTCTTGTTCCTCTGCATCCTTCTTCGTTTATTGGGAAGAGCACAAAATACTAAATAATTCATCAAAATTAGACGAACTAGTATGAAGGGGAAAAACTGGAAGATGTAATGTACATATCATGTCGAAAACTATACACGACTGGTTTCTTGAAGGAGGATGTTTTCCAAATATAGTTGTTTCGAGAAGCTTGAAATCGATTACTGTTCAGGTGAAGTTCATAATGACACTAGTTAAACAATTAAATCCCCTACGTAATAATGTCACGTATCTTTACACTAGTCATTACTGACCTGACACCTCAACATTCTTCCTACGATCATGAACGATTCCCTAAGGCATACAGCATATATACTGTGCGTCATGCTTAACACTGAATCGTAAGATACAATGGGACCCACTTATAGCAACTCAAGGGTGGACGATTGTGATAACTATTTCTTTGCTTACACCGTTAAACTTTGGAATTTTCATCCTTGCATGTTTTTCCCAAGACCTGGACCTTTATAAAATGTAGGGTTTTCCTTTTCTAGCCATTCTTATATTCAATTGAAGGCCTGTCTTGTAGGTGGGCGCTTGTCTGACCAAAGCCTCAGAAAGCAATAATTAAATCAGATGCCATCTGGTACGCAACAGTTCCCAAAACCTGATGATGGTTGATAGTGAGACAAGGAGACCACTTACGCATGATGGTTGATAATGAGGCAAGGAGACCACTTACGCATGATGGTTGATAATGAGGCAAGGAGACCACTTACGCATGATGGTTGATAATGAGACAAGGAGACCACTTACGCATGATGGTTGATAATGAGGCAAGGAGACCACTTACGCATGATGGTTGATAATGAGGCAAGGAGACCACTTACGCATGATGGTTGATAATGAGTCAAGGAGACCATTTACATATGATGGTTGATAGT
>NC_092230.1:24857301-24929801 GCF_036320965.1 Panulirus ornatus | reverse complement strand
ATGGCAAGGTATACCTCCCTCCCTCTCGTCTATCATAGTCAGTTAAACACTGTACAGTACTCACCATTCCTTTCCTGATCTCGTCTCATTCATCCACTGCTCTGCCACTGTGGTCGTATTTCTGAACATACTTTCCCTGTCTTGTCTTGCTATTATCGCGGCGCCCAACCCCTCGACTCCTCCCTATTTCTTAGGTTATCGATGACTCGCTATTTCTAAATAGTAATATTTCTAAAATAGTCATACATTTTCCTCCCTACTGTATATGTTGACAAGATTCTCAGTGGCTTGATTTTTTTTCCACCATTTCGAAGCTGATTTATTCCTCCCAGAGTTGACAGATTCCTTCCCATTTCTAAGCCCATCGATTCCTCCCTGTTTCAAAGTTGACTGATTTCCCCTCATTTCTGAGTTGATTGACCCCCCCCCCCCCCAACCGTTTCTAAGATGATCTATTTCTCCCAATTTCTAAGCTGAAGATTCTTCCCTATTTCTAAGTTGACCGATCCCTTTCCATTTCTGAGCTGATATATTCCTCAGGCCTAGATCTTCCAAGTTCTATGCTTTCCTATTTCCGAGATGACCTATTACCCCAATTCCAATGTGATAGGTTCCTCGCTGTCTCTAGTTAATATATTTCTCCCGGTTTGCAAGTTTATAGATTCCTTCCTGTTTGTAAGTCGACAATTTCATCACCATGTCCAAGCTGATATATTCCTCCTAATTTCTAAGAATGTGTGGAAGTCGAGAACATTATCTGGGAAAGCAAAAATGGGTATGCTTGAAGGAATAGTGGTTCCAACAATATTGCATGGTTGCGAGGCGTGGGCTATGGATAGAGTTGTGCGTAGGAGGGTGGATGTGCTGGAAATAAGATGTCTGAGGACAATATGTGGTGTGAGGTGGTTTGATCGAGTAAGTAATGTAAGGGTAAGAGAGATGTGTGGCAATAAAAAGAGTGTGGTTGAGAGAGCAGAAGAGGGTGTTTTGAAATCGTTTGGTCACATGGAGAGAATGAGAGATGAAAGATTAACCAAGAGGATATATGTGTCAGAGGTGGAGGGAACGAGGAAAAGTGGGAGACCAAATTGGAGGTGGAAAGATGGAGTGAAAAAGATTTTGAGTGATCGGGTCCTGAACATGCAGGAGGGTGAAAGGCGTGCAAGGAATAGAGTGAATTGGAACGATGTGGTATACCGGGGTCGACGTGCGGTCAATGGATTGAACCAGGGCATGTGAAGTGTCTGGGGTAAACCATGGAAAGTTCTGTAGGGCCTGGATGTGGAAAGGGAGCTGTGGTTTCGGTGCATTATTACATGACAGCTAAAGAGTGAGTGTGAACGAATGGGGCCTTTGTTGTCTTTTCCTAGCGCTACCTCGCACACATGAGGGGGTAAGGGGTTGTTATTCCATGTGTGGTGAGGTGGCGATGGGAATGAATAAAGGCAGACAGTATGAATTATGTACATGTGTATATATGTATATGTCTGTGTGTGTGTATATATATACATATATATATATATATATATATATATATATATATATATATATATATATATATATATATGTGTATACACTGAGATGTATAGGTATGTATATTTGCGTGTGTGGACGTGTATGTATATACATGTGTATGTGGGAGGGTTGGGCCATTCTTTCGTCTGTTTCATTGCGCTACCTCACTAACGCGGGAGAAAGCAAAACAAATAAAAAATAATATATATATATATATATATATATATATATATATATATATATATATATATATATATATATATATATATATATATATTCTTCCCTACCTGTAAGCCGATCAATTCTTCCTCATCTCTAAGAAAGTTCATATTATGGAAATCGAAAAATGGACAACGGAACTAGCAAGTCATCATCATCATCATCATCATCATCAACATCATCACGTCTCATTTAGCATTCCCTTCTAACGCATACGACCTTTCCTGGCCTTCAGCACATCAGGCACGATACCCGTCGCCCGTCACAAGACCCCTTCCTATCGAGCCAGTCTATCACACACCCACACAGCTGATGCATACATACAGTCATTCCTATTATGACATTTTATGGTAGCATCAGCTGGAACACCACCTCCATATATTCATCCTAGAGGCGAGTTTGACGTTTGACTCTCATGTGGTCTTTGGTCTTACCTCCCAAGCGACCCTCCCGGGGAGTGGTGGCGCTCTGCTGAGAGGCTGGAAGGGGGTCTTTGCCAACCCCTAAGTCCCTCTCACAACACAGATTCGTGCAATTTGCTCCTGGCGCGCGAGATGATACTCACAGCCTAGCTTCGTTACCCCCCAGCCTTCCATCTTCATCTCCGTGCATCTGGTTGAGTTGAATTTCGCCGACGATACATCCCGCCGCTGCCAGAGACCCTGTTTGTCTGTCTAGGTCTGCGTGTACATGTAGTTCGTCGCCACCCTCAACACTCACCCTCCTCTGCCAGAGCCCCTCCGTTATCCCATCTGACGTGAGCTGGGGACAGCAACAGCAGAAGGGCTCCACGCACAAGCCCTGAGGTGACACCACTGGTTACTTACAGCCAGTGGGACGTGGCAGGTCTGACACGTGTTGGTCGTCTTTCTCCCTGTATGTATAATCTTCGATCCACTGAAGGGAGAGACCACGTCTTGTTTTCGTCTCTCGGCCTCCTGAGACACACACACACACACACACACACACACTGTCAGATGCTTCTGGCAGCAAAAAAAAAAAAAAAAAAAACGCTCGACCCATCCATCTCTCTTATTTAGGTTAGTCTTCACTCTTGTTTTTATAAAGTGGCCGTCGTGGCGTGGTCAAAACAAAAACAAAAGTCCTAATCAAAGGTCATCTCTGCTGAGAGAAATAAAGCGATTTAAGAAAAATAGAAGGTAGAAATTAATCAAGGCTCTGAATGTGTTAGTAGACAATGACTTTTGAAGGTAGAAGGGTTACAGGAGGAGGAGAGACGAGAGGAGGAGGAGGAGGAGGAGGAGGAGGAGAGTTACATAGGTTAGTTGTTAGGGAGAAGAAAACGTTATAACGGTGCATCCTCGAGTGGCTTAGATAAGATTCGCATGACCTTCTCTCTCGCTCTGGCCACAGGCCACCTCTCTCTTTCTACCTTCACAAAAATATTCACGAATTCCCCTTCTGATCTCTCCTTTCCTTACTTTACAGATCGTGTTTCGTCACTAACAGCAGCCTCTTGTTTTGCCCACTTTCCCAATCGCCTTTCCTATCAAGAGGCACAACTTTGATGAGCCAAATGAAACATTCGATGATAATAAATAATACAGGTACACTCAGGGGTGAGTTCCACGACCAGCTGATGTAAGTGAAGACAAGATTACATTATACAGTTCTGCTTCAGTGCGTCAGGTGACACGTTGCTACAGGAATGGTCGCACGCAGGAGTAAGATTATCTTCATGTTTCTCTCTCCAGTGTGGATGCTGCAGGTCATCCAAGGCGATTGCCCCATACATAAAATCCCCCTTCAGTGTCTTGTCTCGCTCTCGACTGTATCATCCTGGCTGTATCGTCCTTATCATCACTGCACACTGTATTTGGCTCATCAAAAACCCTTGAGATGGTAATTACACTATATCAAAAAAAAAGTTCTCATACCACTTTTTCCAACTTGTACGAACGAACCGTCATGCATCAGCTCCTCAAACTTCAGACTGCCTCACATCAGCAAGACCAAATACATCCTACTCTCTCTCTCTCTCTCTCTCTCTCTCTCTCTCTCTCTCTCTCTCTCTCTCTCTCTCTCCCTAACCTTATGTCTTACTGACTTTCACGTTGACCAACTTCACTGATTTTGGTCTGGCTTCTCCAATGCCATGTTTCTGAGCTCCGCATCTCCTCCATCAACAGGTAATACACATCTGCATCCATGAACATCACTGGTACCAGTCTGTAATCTTCCACTGTTTAATCTTCAAGTTCTCTGCATTTCAACATTTTTCCTTTTTTTTCAGTATATTCCTTCGTTATTTAATGTTTCTAATGAACACTATATCAAATGCAGGATACCTTCTGCTTCTTTCCCTGCCTTTAACATCGCCCGGCCACTGTACTTCCTTCTGAAAGCAATGGCAACGTGTCATGTAATCTGTTACCACTGTATGTTCCATGGTCTTCTCCACCACCTCTCGGGACCCGCGTCCGTTGCTTCTGGTGGCGCTGATGTTCAGTTCCCTCTTTCCACTTCCTGGCAGAAAATGGTGTGGTCATCGTCCAGTTCAGATGTCATCGACGTTCATTTGTTTCACTCGTTCAATTTAATCCTAGTACTCGGTGTAGCCAAGTTAACCTCAGCAGCTTGTTTCAGTCCACACCGGACATTCTCGTGGGCTTCAATAATGTCTTTCGTGGTGTGCCACTCACAGGCCTCCGTGCTCATGCCCTGCGAGTGTTTTGACCTTACGTCATCATGGACGCTTGCCTCTCCTTCACAACCTGCTCCTGAAGTTGGTTCACAAATGGTTACAATATAGTATATAGGCTTAGGTCTCAGTTATCCAACTGTGCAGTTCTTTCTACCCCGCTAATGACCCAGGTACTAGCGTATATCTTAGTGGGGCATGGGAGGAAGTGTATACACACACACACACACAGAGGTATAAGTTTGTTGAGTATTCCTGGTAAATTATATGGGAGGGTATTGATTGAGAGGGTGAAGGCATGTACAGAGCATCAGATTGGGGAAGAGCAGTGTGGTTTCAGAAGTGGTAGAGGATGTGTGGATCAGGTGTTTGCTTTGAAGAATGTATGTGAGAAATACTTAGAAAAGCAAATGGATTTGTATGTAGCATTTATGGATCTGGAGAAGGCATATGATAGAGTTGATAGAGATGCTCTGTGGAAGGTATTAAGAATATATGGTGTGGGAGGCAAGTTGTTAGAAGCAGTGAAAAGTTTTTATCGAGGATGTAAGGCATGTGTACGTGTAGGAAGAGAGGAAAGTGATTAGGTTCTCAGTGAATGTAGGTTTGCGGCAGGGGTGTGTGATGTCTCCATGGTTGTTTAATTTGTTTATGGATGGGGTTGTTAGGGAGGTAAATGCAAGAGTTTTGGAAAGAGGGGCAAGTAAGAAGTCTGTTGGGGATGAGAGAGCTTGGGAAGTGAGTCAGTTGTTGTTCGCTGATGATACAGCGCTGGTGGCTGATTCATGTGAGAAACTGCAGAAGCTGGTGACTGAGTTTGGTAAAGTGTGTGGAAGAAGAAAGTTAAGAGTAAATGTGAATAAGAGCAAGGTTATTAGGTACAGTAGGGTTGAGGGTCAAGTCAATTGGGAGGTGAGTTTGAATGGAGAAAAACTGGAGGAAGTGAAGTGTTTTAGATATCTGGGAGTGGATCTGGCAGCCGATGGAACCATGGAAGCGGAAGTGGATCATAGGGTAGGGGAGGGGGCGAAAATTCTGGGGGCCTTGAAAAATGTGTGGAAGTCGAGAACATTATCTCGGAAAGCAAAAATGGGTATGTTTGAAGGAATAGTGGTTCCAACAATGTTGTATGGTTGCGAGGCGTGGGCTATGGTTAGAGTTGTGCGCAGGAGGATGGATGTGCTGGAAATGAGATGTTTGAGGACAATGTGTGGTGTGAGGTGGTTTGATCGAGTGAGTAACGTAAGGGTAAGAGAGATGTGTGGAAATAAAAAGAGCGTGGTTGAGAGAGCAGAAGAGGGTGTTTTGAAGTGGTTTGGGCACATGGAGAGAATGAGTGAGGAAAGATTGACCAAGAGGATATATGTGTCGGAGGTGGAGGGAACGAGGAGAAGAGGAAGACCAAATTGGAGGTGGAAAGATGGAGTGAAAAAGATTTTGTGTGATCGGGGTCTGAACATGCAGGAGGGTGAAAGGAGGGCAAGGAATAGAGTGAATTGGAGCGATGTGGTATACCGGGGTTGACGTGCTGTCAGTGGATTGAATCAAGGCATGTGAAGCGTCTGGGGTAAACCATGGAAAGCTGTGTAGGTATGTATATTTGCGTGTGTGGACGTATGTATATACATGTGTATGGGGGGGGGGGGGGGTTGGGCCATTTCTTTCGTCTGTTTCCTTGCGCTACCTCGCAAACGCGGGAGACAGCGACAAAGTATAATAAAATATAAATAAATAAATATATATATATATATATATATATATATATATATATATATATATATATATATATATATATATATATATATATATATACCCTATGAGTTATGTTCATCACGCGTAACGATAATACAGTCGACCCAGACGCCGCAAGAGCCACACTTACGGACACAAAGTATTATGCTCGACCCCCTGTGAGGAAGCGACGCTCAACGTAGGATCACACGACCCTCGCCTGCCACTGCCTAAGGCCTCTGATCTGACCTTTAAAGGTCAGGTCAAATGAGCCTGGTATGATAGCTGGGATGACGATGAGAAAGATAAGATCCAGTAAAATCAATGACCTACCAGGGAGTGTCATGAAAGACTTCCCATGTCGTCTGCAACACACCATACAGTGACTGCGAGACAACACCATGTCTACATTTTCTTATAACATTATGAAGAAGGACAGAGTTATGGGTTTTACGCCAACGCGGGAAATGGGGAATAGTTTAAAAGAAAGAATATATATATATATATATATATATATATATATATATATATATATATATATATATATATATATATATATATATATACAGTTTCTTTTTATTTCCAGATTCTTGGAAATGACTGCAAAGGAAAATGTTTCTTCAAGTTATACACCAGGTGGAGTTTAACGTCGAAAAAAAAAAGAAAATGTCGCAAAAAACTCTATTTTAAGTGGCATTACCAAGTCATGCTCCAAGTCAAACCATTTCCATAAAAAAAAATAACCATAACAACCCAGCCACAAGTCTGGTGCATTATGCCACTCAACCTACTACGCAGTGGAACACAACCGAACACATTGTTACCAGGATCTTATTTACCAGTGGTCGAGTTGTGATCAGGGTTAGGATGTGGTCGAGTTGTGATCAGGGTTAGGATGTGGTCGAGTTGTGATCAGGGTTAGGATGTGGTCGAGTAGTGATCAGGGTTAGGATGTGGTCGAGTTGTGATCTGGGTTAGGATGTGGTCGAGTTGTGATCAGGGTTAGGATGTGGTCGAGTTGTGATCAGGGTTAGGATGTGGTCGAGTTGTGATCAGGGTTAGGATGTGGTCGAGTTGTGATCAGGGTTAGGATGTGGTCGAGTAGTGATCAGGGTTAGGATGTGGTCGAGTTGTGATCAGGGTTAGGATGTGGTCGAGTTGTGATCAGGGTTAAGATGTGGTCGAGTTGTGATCAGGGTTAGGATGTGGTCGAGTTGTGATCAGGGTTAGGATGTGGTCGAGTTGTGATCAGGGTTAGGATGTGGTCGACCTGTGATCAGGGTTAGGATGTGGTCGTGCTGTGATCAGGGTTAGGATGTGGTCGTGCTGTGATCAGGGTTAGGATGTGATCGACCTGTGATCAGGGTTAGGATGTGGTCGAGCTGTGATCAGGGTTAGGATGTGGTCGAGCTGTGATCAGGGTTAGGATGAAGGTGAAAAGTTCGACCAGACGACACAGGCAGGCAGGCACGCACCAAGCGACCCGCTAAGCGTCAGTCAGGCGACACAACATGAAGAGTGTGGGGGTACGGTACGTTATGGTGGGGGAGGCAGGCAAGAAGGCCTGTGGACAGCATTCAACATCTTACAATGGGGCAATGGCATGGCCCGTCTACCTGCCTATTCATTCATCTATCTATCTATCCATCCATCTATATGTCTATCTATCGAAATCAATAACTCCAGGACGGCATTACGTACGTTCTTCAAACTCGGTAGACGTGTTGGGAGGGAGTCAAACGCACCATCTGATCACTTCTCCGGTTCTGCAGTTATGACCCCAGCAAGGTAGTCCGGGTTCCATCCACCACATCTCTCCCACACACCACGAAACATTCTTAGTCTTACGGCCTCCAGTAACTCGCTCACTTAAACACCTTTCGTGAAATAATATGAAGAGAACATGTATGCTTACAACCCACCCATCTGTCTAATGATTTATTATGTATTCTGTCATGTATTCTGTCTATCTTTCTTCTTCAGGGATGCCAGAGCATAACACTGATACACGAGAACTTTGGGGAAAAGAAAAGGAATAATACGTAGAGAGAATAATAAATTGACTGAAGAGAAGCAAATGAAAAAGACACGAGCAGTTGCCAGGGTGTCGGGAGGGATGAGTTGGAAAGGGGAAAAACTGAAATGAATTGCGGGAAGTCCAGAGATCTTCTTACTGCCTGACCGAGGAAAATTACCCGAGGTAATGACCAGGGGAAGAACCTTGAAGAAAACGGGGGAACAACAATATAGAGAGAACACTTACGGATAAGAAAGGTAATCAGTGGCCTAATTATTGTGTCGTCTGGGGGTAATTACATCGCAAACTTACATACACACACACATCTGCGAGAGATGTTTTTCATTTTCAGTACTCACAGTAGAAGATAAAAAAAAATGATAAGAATAATTTGCAAAGACGCAATGACAATACGCAGAAAATGGGAGGAAAACCCAGAATCGAGACGAGTTTTGAAGGGAACGTCTCTGAACTGGACCGCCCTACATTCCTCAGGCATATCAGATGAGGCGGTAGTCAGTCACCAACACCAGCCAGCGCCTCACTCACTCGCATACTGGTGCCAAACCTTCGGCCCTGGTTACTGCGGCTACACTGACGATATCTACCGTCCACAACCTGACGATGTAAGGAATCGTAAACCACAACAAAACCTGGAAACCTGAGTGATGGTTTCCTGAAACCTTCCCCCATCTTCAGCACTCTCTCTCGCCCTCTTACTTCACTCACTACACTGCCTTAGTCTATTACATCACGATCTCTCTCCCTTACTCTACTCACGACACTCTCTCACTCTTACCCCTCTCACAACATCATCTTTGTCCTTACTCTAATCACAACACTCTCACTCTTACCCCACTCACAACACTAAAATCTCTCACCTTTACTCTTCTCAAAATATAAAGGTTGTATGCAGAGAAATGATTGCAGGGTCGTGTATAGGGACATGAGGGGAGGGTCGTGTGCAGGGAGATGAGGGGAGGGTCGTGTGTAGGGAGATGAGGGGAGGGTCGTATGCAGGAAAATGAAGGGAGGGTCATGTGTAGGGAGATGAGGGGAGGGTCCTGTGTAGGGAGATGAAGGGAGGGTCGTGTGTAGGGAGATGAGGGGAGGGTCGTGTGTAGGGAGATGAGGGGAGGGTCGTGTGTAGGGAGATGAGGGGAGGGTCGTGTGTAGGGAGATGAAGGGAGGGTCGTGTGCAGGGAGATGAGGGGAGGGTCGTGTGCAGGGAGATGAGGGGAGGGTCGTATGCAGGGAGATGAAGTAAGAGTCGTGTGTAGGGAGATGATGGGAGGGTCGTGTGCAGGGAGATGAGGGGAGGGTGGTGAGCAGGGAGATGAGGGGAGGGTCGTGTGTAGGGAGGTGAGGGGAGGGTCGTGTGTAGGGAGATGAGGGGAGGGTGGTGAGCAGGGAGATGAGGGGAGGGTGGTGAGCAGGGAGATGAGGGGAGGGTCGTGTGTAGGGAGATGAGGGGAGGGTCGTGTGTAGGGAGATGAGGGGAGGGTGGTGAGCAGGGAGATGAGGGGAGGGGCGTGGGTAGGAAGATGAGGGGAGGTTGGTGAGCAGGGAGATGAGGGGAGGGTCGTGTGTAGGGAGATGAGGGGAGGGTGGTGAGCAGGGAGATGAGGGGAGGGTCGTGTGTAGGGAGATGAGGGGAGGGTCGTGTGTAGGGAGATGAGGGGAGGGTCGTGTGTAGGGAGATGAGGGGAGGGTCGTGTGTAGGGAGATGAGGGGAGGGTGGTGAGCAGGGAGATGAGGGGAGGGTCGTGTGTAGGGAGATGAGGGGAGGGTCGTGTGTAGGGAGATGAGGGGAGGGTCGTGTGTAGGGAGATGAGGGGAGGGTGGTGAGCAGGGAGATGAGCCACGTTCCCTGTTGCTGACCGGATGAAGACGTATGCATGAGGGTGAGGGGTGGTGCATCACGCAGCCTTCTATGCCATGTTCTTGCCTCTGGACACATTAAATGTTTTGCCAGTTATGCACAGTCATGGGTCAGAGTCTAACCTAACGTGACCACGATGAGCAAAACCCGTCCAGCTCAGCCTATAACGTACCGTCTCGTGGCAGCAGAACCTCCTGCCTCTGGTGGGGTCAACACTCCAACCCCCCCAACGTGAAAACGACTGATGAATAGGAGTTAAGAGTCCACACACGGCATAGCTGTGTGCACCGTCGGGGTGAGGTTGGGTTGGGTGGGGTTGGGTTGGGTTGGGTTGGGTGGGGTTGGGTCGGGTTGGGTGGGGTTGGGTGGGGTTGGGGTGGGTTGGGTTGGGTTGGGTTGGGTGGGGTGGGGTGGGGTGGGGTCGGGTGGGGTGGGGTGGGATGGGGTTGGGTTGGTCTGGGTTGGGTTGGATTGGGTTGGGTTTGGTTGGGTGGGGTGGGGTTGGGTTGGGTTGGGTAGGCGTTGGTTTAGTTTGGTTGGGTTGGGAAGTGAAAGACAGAGTGGGTTAGCAAGAGGAAGACAGACGTTATGATGAAAGAGTCAAGTAAAGGAAGCGAGCGACTGGCCACGGTCACGCAAATGTGTGTCGTAACTGTAACGTTCTGCGATGAAAAAATTGACATAACATGTATAATGTTGTAGCGAACGTGAGATCAAGTCAACAAGACACGATTATGAAAAGTGTTTTGTCACACAAAATGGTGAAGGGCGTAACCCTCTCTCTCTCTCTCTCTCTCTCTCTCTCTCTCTCTCTCTCTCTCTCTCTCTCTCTCTCTCTCTCTCCACAGTTGGTTAAAAGATTACATAAGGAGAGATGTCATGACGAGTGAGGCCGCAGAGCGATTCGTTTAAATTTCACGTTTTCTTAGGGCGCGGTGACGCGTTACGTCACCGTCCTGCGTCATTGTATACTGCGGCAAGAGGAAAGGCCAGTTAACCCCTTGAGCACAACGGAAGAGCCCTTAGGTATGACCGCGCGCGACCTCTGAACTGACCCTCGACAGCTGGAGCAGGGGCCAGATCATGATGCCCACGGGTCGCCCGTCCGATTCAAAACAGGTCCTGGAAGTTTAATACACTTCCTGGACAATGAGACAGGTACTGGACGATTTAAGACAGCTCCTGGAAGCTGCACACACTTCCTGGACAATCTGAGACAGGTACTGGAAGATTTAAGACAGCTCCTGTCAAATTTGAGACAGGTACTGGACGACTCAGAGGAGGTTAACTGAGAAGTCAAAACACTGAGTTCCTGCTCGACCGACACGCGAGTGACTCACACGCCGAACATCCATGACCAGGGAGGGCAGTGAGGCTAAGCTGACAGTATAACCTAACCCGGGTACAGCGAGGTGAGGGAAGAGATGAGAAGATGTTCCGGTGATCGAGCATCATCTCTGTCGTAACGCCACCCGACAACTCTCTAATCTTTGTGCAGCTAGTGCGACATGTTTATGTTTTAGTGCCGGTGTCTCTCGAGCCTAGTTCGCTAAGTGAAGTGTCATTCGCGTTCTTTACTGTATATATATATATATATATATATATATATATATATATATATATATATATATATATATATATATATATTCCCTGGGGATAGGGGAGAAAGAATACTTCCCACGTATTCCCTGCGTGTCGTATAAGGCGACTAAAAGGGGAAGGGAGCGGGGGGCTGGAAATCCTCCCCTCTCGTTTTTTTTTTTTTTTATTTCCCCAAAAGAAGGAACAGAGAAGAGTTCCAGGTGAGGATATTCCCTCAAAGGCCCAGTCCTCTGTTCTTAACGCTACCTCGCTATCGCGGGAAATAGCGAATAGTATGAAAAAAAAAAAAAAAAAAAAAAAAAAAAAAAAAAATATATATATATATATATATATATATATATATATATATATATATATATATATATATATAGGTGGAGAGGGGCGAGTATATGCAGTCTGTTGGGGATGACAGGGTCTGGGAAGCCGGTCAGTTGTTGTTCGCCGATGATACAGCTGTGGTGGCTGATTCGAGTAAGAAACTGCAAAAGTGCGTGAAAGGAGAAAGTCGAGAGTAATTGTGAATAAGAGCAAGGTTATTAGGTTCGGTAAGGGTGAGGGACAAGTTAATTGGTAGTAAGTTTGAATGGAGAAAAACTGGAGGAAGTGAAGTGTTTTAGATATCTAGGAGTGGACTTAGCAGCGAATGGGACCATGGAAGTGGAAATAAGTCATAGGGTGGGGGAGGGGACGAAGGTTCTGGGAGCGATGAAGAATGTGTGGAAAGAGAGAATGTCATCTCGGAGTGCAAAAATAGGTATGTTCGAAGGAATAGTAGTTCCAACAATATCATATGGTTGCGAGGCATGGGCTATAGATAGGGTTGTACGGAGGAGGGTGGACGTGTTGGAAATGAAATGCTTGAGGACAAATTGTTGTGTGCGGTGGTTTGATCGAGTACGTAATGAAAGGGTAAGAGAGATGTGTGGTAATAAATAACAGTGCGGTTGAGAGAGCACAAGAAGGTATGTTGAAATGGTTTGGACATATGAAGAGAATGAGAGAGGAAAGGTTGACAAAGAGGATATATGTGTCAAAGGTGAAGGGAACAAGGAGAAGCGGGAGACCAACTGGAGGAGGAAAGAGGGAGTGAAAAAGATTTTGTGTGATGGGGGTCTGAACATGCAGGAGGGTGAA
Source organism: Panulirus ornatus (assembly GCF_036320965.1). Taxonomy (NCBI): domain Eukaryota; kingdom Metazoa; phylum Arthropoda; class Malacostraca; order Decapoda; family Palinuridae; genus Panulirus; species Panulirus ornatus. The sequence goes on along the minus strand of NC_092230.1, from coordinate 24,917,039 downwards.
AGGAGGGCAAGGAATAGAGTGAATTGGAGCGATGTGGTATCCCGGGGTTGACGTGCTGTCAGTGGTTTGAATCAAGGCATGTGAAGCGTCTGGGGTAAACCTGGAAAGCTGTGTAGGTATGTATATTTGCGTGTGGGGACGTATGTATATACATGTGTATGGGGGGGGGGGTTGGGCCATTCTTTCGTCTGTTCCTTGCGCTCCCCTCGCAAACGCGGGAGACAGCGACAAAGTATAATAAAAAATAAATAAATATATATTTATATATATTATATATATATATATATAAAATATATATAAATATATATAATATATATATATACCCTATGAGTTATGTTTCATCCCGCGTAACGATAATACAGTCGACCCAGACGCCGCAAGAGCCACACTTACGGACACAAAGTATTATGCTCGACCCCCTGTAGGAAGCGACGCTCAACTTTAGGATCACACGACCCTCGCCTGCCACTGCCTAAGGCCTCTGATCTGACCTTTAAAGGTTTCAGGTCAAATGAGCCTGGTATGATAGCTGGGATGACGATGAGAAAGATAAGACCCCAGTAAAATCATGAACCTACCAGGGAGTTGTCATGAAAAAATTTTCCATGTCGTCTGCAACACACCATACAGTGACTGCGAGACAACACCATGTCTACATTTTCTTAACATTATGAAGAAGGACAGAGTTATGGGTTTTAAAGCCAACGCGGGAAATGGGGAATAGTTTAAAAGAAAGAATATATATATATATAATATATTAATATAATTTTAAAATATATTATAATATATAAATATATATATATACAGTTTCTTTTTTTTTCCAGATTCTTGGAAATGACTGCAAAGGAAAATGTTTCTTCAAGTTATACACCAGGTGGAGTTTAACGTCGAAAAAAAAAAGAAAAATGTCGCCCAAAAAAACTCTATTTAAGTGGCATTACCAAGTCATGCTCCAAGTCAAACCATTTCCATAAAAAAAAATAACCCTAACAACCCAGCCCCCAAGTCTGTGCATTATGCCACTCAACCTACTACGCAGTGGAACACAACCGAACACATTGTTACCAGGATCTTATTTACCAGTGGGCGAGTTGTGATCAGGGTTAGGATTGGTCGAGTTGTGATCAGGGTTAGGATGTGGTCGAGTTGTGATCAGGGTTAGGATGTGGTCGAGTAGGAATCAGGTTAGGATTGGTCGAGTTGTGATCTGGGTTAGGATGTGGTCGAGTTGTGATCAGGGTTAGGAAGTGGTCGAGGGTTTTGATCAGGGTTAGGATGTGGTCGAGTTGTGATCAGGGTTAGGATGTGGTCGAGTTGTGATCAGGGTTAGGATGTGGTCGAGTATGATCAGGTTAGGATGTGGTCGAGTTGTATCAGGGTTAGGATGTGGGCGAGTTGTGATCAGGTTAGTTTTGGTTTGAGTTGTGATCAGGTTAGGATGTGGTCGAGTTGTGATCAGGGTTAGATGTGGTCGAGTTGTGATCAGGGTTAGGATGTGGTCGACCTGTGGGTCAGGGTTAGGATGTGGTCGTGCTGTGATCAGGGTTAGGATGTGGTCGTGCTGTGATCAGGGTTAGGATGTGATCGACCCGTGATCAGGGTTTTGGATGTGGTCGAGCTGTGATCAGGGGTTTGGATGTGGTCGGCTGTGATCAGGTTAGGATGAAGGTGAAAAGTTCGACCAGACGACACAGGCAGGCAGGCACGCACCAAGCGACCCGCTAAGCGTCAGTCAGGCGACACAACATGAAGAGTTGGGGGTACGGTACGTTATGGTGGGGAGGAGGCAAGAAGGCCGTGGACAGCATTCAACATCTTACAATGGGGCAATGGCATGGCCCGTCTACCTGCCTATTCCTTCATCTATCTATCTACCATCATCTATATGTCTATCTATCGAAATCAATAACTCCAGGACGGGATTACGTACGTTCTTCAAACCGGTAGGACGTGTTGGGAGGGAGTCAAACGCACCATCTGATCACTTCTCCGGTTCTGCAGTTATGACCCCAGCAAGGTAGTCCGGGTTCCATCCACCACATCTCTCCCACACACCACGAAACATTCTTAGTCTACGGCCTCCAGTAACTCGCTCACTTAAACACCTTTCGTGAAATAATATGAAGAGAACATGTATGCTTACAACCCACCCATCTGTCTAATGATTTATTATGTATTCTGTCATGTATTCTGTCTATCTTTCTTCTTCAGGGATGCCAGAGCATAACACTGATACACGAGAACTTTGGGGAAAAGAAAAGGAATAATACGTAGAGAGAATAATAAATTGACTGAAGAGAAGCAAATGAAAAAGACACGAGCAGTTGCCAGGGTGTCGGGAGGGATGAGTTGGAAAGGGGAAAAACTGAAATGAATTGCGGGAAGTCCAGAGATCTTCTTACTGCCTGACCGAGGAAAATTACCCTAGGTAATGACCAGGGGAAGAACCTTGAAGAAAACGGGGGAACAACAATATAGAGAGAACACTTACGGATAAGAAAGGTAATCAGTGGCCTAATTATTGTGTCGTCTGGGGTAATTACATCGCAAACTTACATACACACACACATCTGCGAGAGATGTTTTTCATTTTCAGTACTCACAGTAGAAGATAAAAAAAAATGATAAATAAGAATAATTTGCAAAGACGCAATGACAATACGCAGAAAATGGGAGGAAAACCCAGAATCGAGACGAGTTTTGAAGGGAACGTCTCTGAACTGGACCGCCCTACATTCCTCAGGCATATCAGATGAGGCGGTAGTCAGTCACCAACACCAGCCAGTGCCTCACTCACTCGCATACTGGTGCCAAACCTTCGGCCCTGGTTACTGCGGCTACACTGACGATATCTACCGTCCACAACCTGACGATGTAAGGAATCGTAAACCACAACAAAACCTGGAAAGCTGAGTGATGGTTTCCTGAAACCTTCCCCCATCTTCAGCACTCTCTCTCTCTCGCCCTCTTACTTCACTCACTACACTGCCTTACTCTATTACATCACGATCTCTCTCCCTTACTCTACTCACGACACTCTCTCACTCTTACCCCTCTCACATCATCTTTGTCTTTACTCTAATCACAACACTCTCACTCTTACCCCACTCACAACACTAAAATCTCTCACCTTTACTCTTCTCAAAATATTAAGGTTGTATGCAGAGAAATGATTGCAGGGTCGTGTATAGGGACATGAGGGGAGGGTCGTGTGCAGGGAGATGAGGGGAGGGTCGTGTGTAGGGAGATGAGGGGAGGGTCGTATGCAGGAAAATGAAGGGAGGGTCATGTGTAGGGAGATGAGGGGAGGGTCGTGTGTAGGGAGATGAAGGGAGGGTCGTGTGTAGGGAGATGAGGGGAGGGTCGTGTGCAGGAAAATGAAGGGAGGGTCATGTGTAGGGAGATGAGGGGAGGGTCGTGTGTAGGGAGATGAAGGGAGGGTCGTGTGCAGGGAGATGAGGGGAGGGTCGTGTGCAGGGAGATGAGGGGAGGGTCGTGTGCAGGGAGATGAGGGGAGGGTCGTGTGCAGGGAGATGAGGGGAGGGTCGTATGCAGGGAGATGAAGTAAGAGTCGTGTGTAGGGAGATGATGGGAGGGTTGTGTGCAGGGAGATGAGGGGAAGGTAGAGTGCAGGGAGATGAGGGGAGGGTCGTGTGTAGGGAGATGAGGGGAGGTCGTGTGTAGGGAGATGAGGGGAGGGTGGTGAGCAGGGAGATGAGGGGAGGGTGGTAAGCAGGGAGATGAGGGGAGGGTCGTGTGTAGGGAGATGAGGGGAGGGTCGTGTGTAGGGAGATGAGGGGAGGGTGGTGAGCAGGGAGATGAGGGGAGGGGCGTGGGTAGGAAGATGAGGGGAGGTTGGTGAGCAGGGAGATGAGGGGAGGGTCGTGTGTAGGGAGATGAGGGGAGGGTGGTGAGCAGGGAGATGAGGGGAGGGTCGTGTGTAGGGAGATGAGGGGAGGGTCGTGTGTAGGGAGATGAGGGGAGGGTCGTGTGTAGGGAGATGAGGGGAGGGTCGTGTGTAGGGAGATGAGGGGAGGGTGGTGAGCAGGAGATGAGGGGAGGGTCGTGTGTAGGGAGATGAGGGGAGGGTCGTGTGTAGGGAGATGAGGGGAGGGTCGTGTGTAGGGAGATGAGGGGAGGGGTGGTGAGCAGGGAGATGAGCCACGTTCCCTGTTGCTGACCGGATGAAGACGTATGCATGAGGGTGAGGGGTGGTGCATCACGCAGCCTTCTATGCCATGTTCTTGCCTCTGGACACATTAAATGTTTTGCCAGTTATGCACAGTCATGGGTCAGAGTCTAACCTAACGTGACCACGATGAGCAAAACCCGTCCAGCTCAGCCTATAACGTACCGTCTCGTGGCAGCAGAACCTCCTGCCTCTGGTGGGGTCAACACTCCAACCCCCCCAACGTGAAAACGACTGATGAATAGGAGTTAAGAGTCCACACACGGCATAGCTTGTGTGCACCGTCGGGGTGAGGTTGGGTTGGGTGGGGTTGGGTTGGGTTGGGTTGGGTGGGGTTGGGTCGGGTTGGGTGGGGTTGGGTGGGGTTGGGGTGGGTTGGGTTGGGTTGGGTTGGGTGGGGTGGGGTGGGGTGGGGTCGGGTGGGGTGGGGTGGGATGGGGTTGGGTTGGTCTGGGTTGGGTTGGATTGGGTTGGGTTTGGTTGGGTGGGGTGGGGTTGGGTTGGGTTGGGTAGGCGTTGGTTTAGTTTGGTTGGGTTGGGAAGTGAAAGACAGAGTGGGTTAGCAAGAGGAAGACAGACGTTATGATGAAAGAGTCAAGTAAAGGAAGCGAGCGACTGGCCACGGTCACGCAAATGTGTGTCGTAACTGTAACGTTCTGCGATGAAAAAATTGACATAACATGTATAATGTTGTAGCGAACGTGAGATCAAGTCAACAAGACACGATTATGAAAAGTGTTTTGTCACACAAAATGGTGAAGGGCGTAACCCTCTCTCTCTCTCTCTCTCTCTCTCTCTCTCTCTCTCTCTCTCTCTCTCTCTCTCTCTCTCCACAGTTGGTTAAAAGATTACATAAGGAGAGATGTCATGACGAGTGAGGCCGCAGAGCGATTCGTTTAAATTTCACGTTTTCTTAGGGCGCGGTGACGCGTTACGTCACCGTCCTGCGTCATTGTATACTGCGGCAAGAGGAAAGGCCAGTTAACCCCTTGAGCACAACGGAAGAGCCCTTAGGTATGACCGCGCGCGACCTCTGAACTGACCCTCGACAGCTGGAGCAGGGGCCAGATCATGATGCCCACGGGTCGCCCGTCCGATTCAAAACAGGTCCTGGAAGTTTAATACACTTCCTGGACAATGAGACAGGTACTGGACGATTTAAGACAGCTCCTGGAAGCTGCACACACTTCCTGGACAATCTGAGACAGGTACTGGAAGATTTAAGACAGCTCCTGTCAAATTTGAGACAGGTACTGGACGACTCAGAGGAGGTTAACTGAGAAGTCAAAACACTGAGTTCCTGCTCGACCGACACGCGAGTGACTCACACGCCGAACATCCATGACCAGGGAGGGCAGTGAGGCTAAGCTGACAGTATAACCTAACCCGGGTACAGCGAGGTGAGGGAAGAGATGAGAAGATGTTCCGGTGATCGAGCATCATCTCTGTCGTAACGCCACCCGACAACTCTCTAATCTTTGTGCAGCTAGTGCGACATGTTTATGTTTTAGTGCCGGTGTCTCTCGAGCCTAGTTCGCTAAGTGAAGTGTCATTCGCGTTCTTTACTGTATATATATATATATATATATATATATATATATATATATATATATATATATATATATATATATATATTCCCTGGGGATAGGGGAGAAAGAATACTTCCCACGTATTCCCTGCGTGTCGTATAAGGCGACTAAAAGGGGAAGGGAGCGGGGGGCTGGAAATCCTCCCCTCTCGTTTTTTTTTTTTTTTATTTCCCCAAAAGAAGGAACAGAGAAGAGTTCCAGGTGAGGATATTCCCTCAAAGGCCCAGTCCTCTGTTCTTAACGCTACCTCGCTATCGCGGGAAATAGCGAATAGTATGAAAAAAAAAAAAAAAAAAAAAAAAAAAAAAAATATATATATATATATATATATATATATATATATATATATATATATATATATATATATATAGGTGGAGAGGGGCGAGTATATGCAGTCTGTTGGGGATGACAGGGTCTGGGAAGCCGGTCAGTTGTTGTTCGCCGATGATACAGCTGTGGTGGCTGATTCGAGTAAGAAACTGCAAAAGTGCGTGAAAGGAGAAAGTCGAGAGTAATTGTGAATAAGAGCAAGGTTATTAGGTTCGGTAAGGGTGAGGGACAAGTTAATTGGTAGTAAGTTTGAATGGAGAAAAACTGGAGGAAGTGAAGTGTTTTAGATATCTAGGAGTGGACTTAGCAGCGAATGGGACCATGGAAGTGGAAATAAGTCATAGGGTGGGGGAGGGGACGAAGGTTCTGGGAGCGATGAAGAATGTGTGGAAAGAGAGAATGTCATCTCGGAGTGCAAAAATAGGTATGTTCGAAGGAATAGTAGTTCCAACAATATCATATGGTTGCGAGGCATGGGCTATAGATAGGGTTGTACGGAGGAGGGTGGACGTGTTGGAAATGAAATGCTTGAGGACAAATTGTTGTGTGCGGTGGTTTGATCGAGTACGTAATGAAAGGGTAAGAGAGATGTGTGGTAATAAATAACAGTGCGGTTGAGAGAGCACAAGAAGGTATGTTGAAATGGTTTGGACATATGAAGAGAATGAGAGAGGAAAGGTTGACAAAGAGGATATATGTGTCAAAGGTGAAGGGAACAAGGAGAAGCGGGAGACCAACTGGAGGAGGAAGGATGGCGTGAAAAAGAAATTCCGGGCCTGAACATGCAGGAGGGTGAGAGTCGTGCAAGGAATATAGTGCATTGTAATGATGTGGTATACCGGGTCGACGTGCAGTCAATGGACTGAACCAGGGCATGTGAAACGTCTGGGGTAAACCGTGGAAAGTTCTGTGGGGCCTGGATGTGGATAGGGAGCTGTGGTTCCGGTACTTTACACATAACAGCTAAAGACTGATGGTGAAAAAAGTGTGGCCATTTTTTGTCTGTTTTCCTGGCGCTACCTGGCTAACGCAGGAAACATGCAGGAGGGTGAAAGGCATGCAAGGAATAGAGTGAATGGGAACGATGTGGTATACCGGGGTCGACGTGCTGTCAATGGATTGAACCAGGGCATGTGAAGCGTCTGAGGTAAACCATGGAAAGTTTTGTGGGGCCTGGATGGGGAAAGGGAGCTGTAGTTTCGGTGCATTATAAATGACAGCTAGACACTTGAGTGTGAATGAATGTGGCATTTGTTGTCTTTTCCTAGCGGTACCTAGCGCGCGTGCGGGGGGAGGGGGTTGTCATTTCATGTGTGGCGGGGTGGCGACAGGAAAGAATAAAGGCAGCAAGTATGAATAATGTACATGTGTATATATGTGTATGTATATATATGTATACGTTGAAATGTATAGGTATGTATATGTGCGTGTGTGGACGTGTATGTATATACATGTGTATGTGGGTGGGTTGGGCCATTCTTTCGTCTGTTTCCTTGCGCTACCTCGCTAACGCGAGAGACAGCGACAAAGTATAATAGAATATATATATATATATATATATATATATATATATATATATATATATATATATATATATATATACATATATATATATATATATATATATATATATATATATATATATATATATATATATATATATATATATTTCTTCTTTTTTCTTTTAAACTATTCGCCATTTCCCGCGTTAGCGAGGTAGCGTTAAGAACAGAGGACTGGGCCTTTTTTGGAATATCCTCACCTGGCCCCCTCTGTTCCTTCTTTTGGAAAATTAAAAAAAAAAAGAAAAACGAGAGGGGAGGATTTCCAGCCCCCGCTCCCTCCCCTTTTAGTCGCCTTCTACGACACGCAGGGAATACGTGGGAAGTATTCTTAATCCCCTATCCCCAGGGATACCCTATCCCCAGGGATAATATATATATAAATATATATATATATATATATATATATATATATATATATATATATATATATATATATATATATATATATAGTGCGTGCGTGTGTGTACGCGTACATGATTGTGTCCTTACCTATGTGTACAGTACGGGGAGAGAGTTCTGCACTCGTGTAGCCCCAACAGTTGAACTTCCTGTACCATTAAACAGCCAACAAAACCTTCGTAACCTGCCAACATTTACAGTTTCTTCGTTTCGATATTTTCAACCACCCACCCACCCAACACTAAGGCAACTCCCCTTCCCTTAACGTTCTCTCTCTAGCATGGCTTCCTCCGCAGCTTCTCGTCCTGGCCTCTGCTTTGCTCTGGTACTGCGGCTCCTGAAGCACTAGCAACGTCAACCCATGGATTCAGGAGTCTGAAGGTTGTAATCATGTCCCCCGCCCCACCCTCTCTTATCCCTCCCTCCGCGGTAGACAGATATGTAATCTTCATCGCTCTCAGTCCAGGCATCATCTTGGCTCACCTTCTACAGACCTTCCCAAGAAGACCTGCGTGTTTGATTCTGGTGCGGTGACCAGACCTGGGAGGCATAACCCAGATGTGGTATAGTGCATATGTTGCGATCACCTCACCAAACATATCTTCATCCAGACGCTTCAATGCAGTTCTAGTGTTTACGAGAAGAGAGATCACATCTCTCACAGTTCTGCTGATCCTCCGGCAGGTTCGATATTGTCTGCCTTTTAAGTCTCTCACACACACAGCGTATGTCCTGTTACCTCATAATTGCACCAACGCCTTCCTTCAGTGTGTGTGTGTGTGTGTGTGTGTGTGTGTGTGGAGACTGGCCTTGACTATAGCTCACCTTACCTCTTCACTACCATCAGCCGGCTGGTGGCTGCTTAAGTAACCCCCTCCCTATAAAAAAAAAAAAGGGAAAAATTCGCGCACCTTTCACCTGGCATCAATTAACTCGATCCTTTTATATATGTTAATGGCTCACTCGTCGTGGTTAACACCAGTGGCACCGTTCCCACACTTGTAGTCGTCTTTCCCAAAAACACAGATTTACACACACACACACACACATATATATATATATATATATATATATATATATATATATATATATATATATATATATATATATATATATATATTGCATCTGTGCTTGCTCGTCTGTTCCGTTTCTGTTTAAAAACCAGAGCTTTTCCTTCTTCTTGGAGACTTGGGTTGGTACATCCCATCCCTAAGACGGGTGACCGCTCCAACCCCTCTCACTATCGTCTCGTTGCTTTGACAGTTGTCTGACGTACCTTCATGCAAGACGAAGCTGGATAACCTGTTCAGCCCATCAAGCACAACGTTACGGTGAGTGTGCACGACGGAACGGCCCCTGAGAACGACTGTACGGCCCTTGAAAACGACGGTACGGCCCTTGGGTATGGAGGGGGTGACCTTTTAATTAGTCCAACCCAAAAGGGTCATATCAAAAAGTCAAGATATTATACCCACGGGTATTCCCATCGTGCTCAAGGGCCGTACAGTCGTGCTCACTGACTGTATCGTCCAGCTCAGGGGCCGTACTTGCGTGTGTTAGAGGCCGTGCCGCCGTGCTCAAAGGCCGTACCCCGTGGTGTTGAGGGGACCATGTTTGCAGATAAGTAGCGAGGAGGAGGAGGAGGAGGAAGAGGAGGAGGAGGAGGAGGCAGGACCAGTCTACTGCGTAATACCGTCTACCCAATGACCCAGTCCGCGACCTCGGTCGGTCGCAGGACTTTCACGAGAACTTCCACCCATGTCTCGTGCTGGCCCCAGCCACGGTACGCCCCCCGGCCTCTCCAAGGACAGCGACACCTCTTCATCACACAGTCATCGCTGTACCACACAAGTCACCATATAAACAACATGTGGTTTAAGAGGGTGCGAAGAGAGAGAGAGAGGGGGGGGGGGGTAGGGGTATGTTGTACCCCTCTTCCCCGGCCCCACGCCCACCCCAACACACTCCACCCGCCGTGTCATTGTGGGCGAAGCCGTTCCTCCTCTCTTGTTCTCTGGCCAGGGAGTAGACCCGCCCCCCGCCCCTCTGCTGCTCCGGTTTCCTGTCTACTTGCCCGCCGTCCACATTACGCCATGTTGATGCTGGTGTGGGTTCCTTCACGATTCTGTCGCACATGAAAATCAACCAACAAAGTAAGTAAAAGGCCACTGACCATGGAATCATCTGGTGGGAACGACAAATCACAGAGTGGAAAATAGTTTATCATATACAAGTTACGTTTCCCAAACATGCACCTCATCGCGGAATCCCTCGGAGGCATTCTAATGATGAACTGATGCCTGGAAACCATCTTACACCCACTGCGTCAGTAAGTTGTAGACAGCAGCCGCCCCGGGAAGTACTAATCTCCCGACTTACGAATGTCTCTGATGCCAAAGAGAGGGAGGCCTCAGACAGTAGCAGTGACGCCCCTTCTCACAGCCTTGATTTTTTCCCCGCAGTCACTTCACCAACAGTCGCGGTCTTATTACAAACCGTTCTTCTGCTGGAGACCATCAAGCTGGTGTCTCTTTACTTCCTTACTTCATTCGGAAACTCAACTATCTAATGAAGTTTTCATTACTCCCTTTCACATCCATAACCTTCACTCACAGTGCCGCTTCATAGGAACCTGCTGACACTGCTGCTGCACGCCTCCAGGATCTTAAATCTCCAAACCTTGAGGTTAGATCTGTTTCCCAACTCTAACTTTTTTTGTTTGTTTCACATACTGCTCCCCTAACTCTAGAAATCTTGTCACTTCTACTGTCTAAACTCCTGCCACTCGGCCAGAACATCCTCTGACTGAGGTCGTCTACGCAAGATATTTCACCATACACGATGAAGAATGATTAGAATCCTATACAGATGGTGGGGGAAACATAGCCCTTATGTTTTCATTCATAACCAGTAGACTTGGAACCTCGTCAACTCGCTCCTGTGGAGGGTTACCACATCCGCTCACCCTTGCCACCATACCCTTACTCACCACCACCATTCTCTCCCTCCCTGGTTACTACACCCTCCCTCACCACCAACACCACTCCCTTTCTCCCTAGGTACCACACCGTCTCCCACTACCACCACTCCCTTTATTATAGACCACCACAACTTTAACGGCGGATGGCACAGTTCAGCGGTATAACTACTCATCCTACAATTTTCCCTCTCTATACCTCCCTTTCTACCGGCATAACCTTCCCACAGGATAATATGTATATTTGCCCTTTAAACATGTCATCCCAGAAGCCAGCAATTCATATCCTGCCAAGAAAATAGATGAAGTAATTGGTATTGTGTATGGAGGTTAGTCATAGCGCGTGACTGGCAACATCCTCGCCATAACTACAAACAGGGGACTGACGACGGACGTCCAGAGAGGAGTGTCTTGTTATAGACAATCAAGACTCTCGATCCCAATACTCTCAATATGTTTTTCACCTCTGTTCCATCTCGCTACAGTCAACACAATATCTCCTAACAAACAGTTCACCTGACCACGGTCGTGTAAACGTGTCTACTCGCTGCAGCTGTTCCTTCCTCGGGCTGCCCTGTCTCATCACGACCACTGACGGTACCAACTTGTGATTTTCTTGTTCCGATGGACGAGGACTGTTTCTCCCCGGGGCGATGTTGTTCCTCCTCCTGCTGAGCACACACCGGAGGTTATCATTGAGGTAATGAAGGCACAGCACAGATCCCCCTCCTCTTCCTCTAGGAGCATCGCTTTCCTAGTGTCCGTGGTTGAGGCGTACCAGAAGCTCTCCTTCCTCCGGCTTACACTCAGCTACCATCAACCCGCCGAAATCATTGCAAATAAAATATTTGTGAGGCAGTGTGACAAGCTCTCTTCTTTCACACAAACGTATTTCTTTGTTAGGCCAAAATAATTATATATATATATATATATATATATATATATATATATATATATATATATATATATATATATATATATATATATATATATAAAGGTGAGCGTTCAAATTACAAAGGCATAAGTCTGTTGAGTATTCTTGGGAAATTATATGGGAGGGTATTGACAGAGAGGGTGAAGGCATGTACAGAGCATCAGATTGGGGAAGAGCAGTGTGGTTTCAGAAGTGGTAGAGGATGTGTGGATCAGGTGTTTGCTTTGAAGAATGTATGTGAGGAATACTTAGAAAAACAGTTGGATTTGTATGCATCATTTATGGATCTGGAGAAGGCATGTGATAGCGTTGAGAGAGATGATTTGTGGAAGGTTTTAAGAGTATATAGTGTGGGATGTGAGGTAAGTTGCTAGAAGCAGTGAAAAATTTTTACCAAGGATGTAAGGCATGTTTACAAGTAGGAAATGAGGAAAGTGACTGGTTCCCAGTGAATGTCGGTTTACAGTAGGGGTGCGTGATGTCTCCATGGTTGTTTAATTTGTTTATGGATGGGGTGGTTGGGGAGGCGAATGCAAGAGTTTTGGAGAGAGGGGCAAGCATGCTGTCTGTTCTGCAAATCGAAATCCACAGGTAACACTCAAAGCGAAATCCAATGGTAATACGCAGAGCGAAATCCACCGGTGATATGCAAAGTGAAACCCTACGGTGACAACGCAAAGCGAAATTCTACAGAGAGCGAAAATTCACTGGTGATGTCTTTTCCTCATGATACTAACATCCGGACATTGTCTCTAGACGAATTTGAGGAATCCTACGTTGTAGCACTACGTGTATCGAGAGCCTTTGACAGGCATTAGGGATCTGATCCACTTGCTCCCCTTTTCTGACTTCCTTCCCTCACTCTGTTCCATCCTATCTACCTTCCTCTCTGGCCGGTCTACCTCCGTAACTTTTGATGGATCAACCTCTCCCTGTTTCCCTATCAACACAAGTTTCTCTTCTCTCTCGGTTCCATTCCGTCTCCCATGCGCTCTCTCTCTCTCTCTCTCTCTCTCTCTCTCTCTCTCTCTCTCTCTCTCTCTGCGTTTTCCCTTCTTCAACAACTAAACAGAGTCATTCATATCCTGAGGACTCAACACCATACTTTTCCCATTCTTTTCAATCTCATCCAAGTTCTCTCGTTCGATGTACACGTTCTCTTGCCAGAAATAAAGTCAGGTTTCAAGAGAATTTCCAATTGGACCGGAAGCAGGCAAGTCAGGTTCAAACGCCTTTGAAATTCCATTTCTTGCTATTAACTCTTTAAAAAAAAAACTCGTCACAACTTTCCCATCACCTTTGACGGCTCTATGATTCCACCATTCACAAACATATTCATCATCACTATAACACTCAATCTACCGTGATACCCTATATTACACAAACAGCTAAATCTGCCTCTGCCACTACGGAAGTCCTGTTCAGATGTCCAAAATTCTTCCATTCTCAACAGTTGCTCCAATTATACAAAGAGTTGATCTGTCTGTGTACTGAGCACAGCTCTCATATTTGGGGAGATTCTATGTTCTACAAGAGAACAGTCCAAAGTAAGCCGACGCATCAACTCTTTTTAACTTAGACCCCCAAAAGTTGACCCATTTGTCCTAGGCCGCATATATAGATATCACGCCAGAGACGTGGCTGTTCGCGTGACATTCCCCCACCACACTAGCTAGAACACGCAAGGCTCAGCAGGCAGGTGCGTCACCTTAGTATTCTGTTAGTGTCTCAAAGTTGTTGAACCGTTCGTTCCATTAACTACACAGTTTAAAACACTGGAACTCCTTATCTTCACATGTCTTTCCTACCATCGTTAAACTCGTTACTGTGCTGTGAATGAATGTGGCCCTTTTGTCTGTTCCTGGCGCTGCCTCGATGGAGAAGGGGGAATGCTATTTCGTGTGTGGCGGGGTGGCGATGGGAATGGATGAAGGCAGCAAGTATGGATATGTACATGTGTATATATGTATATGTCTGTGTATGTATATGTATACGTTGAAATGTATATGTATGTACATGTGCGTGTATGGGCGTTTATATATATATACATGTGTATGTGGGTGGGTTGGGCCATTCTCTTATCTGTTTCCTTGCGCTACTTCGCTAACAAGGAAGACGGCGGTTAAGTACAATAAATAAATAAATAATATATATATATATATATATATATATATATATATATATATATATATATATATATATATATATATATATTCTGTATATATATATATACTGTATATATATCATTTTAGCTGATACGACATGAGCGAATGAATACCCTAAATCAAGGCCATCTCATTATGGCTACACACACACACACACACACACACACACACACATGCAGAACCTTCAATTCACCATGAAGAGATATATGCAACATTTCATCGATCAACCCCTAGGAGAGGAAGAACAGCAGGGTTCACTGAGGACCGACTGCCGCAACTAAAAATCAATCCTTATGGGAAATAATTCCTTATATCATGACCGATAAACCAATTCAGCAACTCGAACAAAATTCATATGAGAATATCTTGAAATTCAGTAAAGGAGAATACATACAAACCACAACCTGCTGAACTAACCAACGGAAACTCTGAAGTAGAAAGATGATTATGAAATGAGAAACACGTGAGAGATCTCTCAACTCTCCATCTTTAAAACACTTTTTGAGACATCTTCAAATATGGTAAGAGCCTACGTGGCGGCAGGAGGCATAACGATGTTAAGCTCCACATGTTCAGTATGGGATGTCGTCCACCAAGAATAACTTTCCCTCCAACTAGTGTACACCAGTGTGTGTGTGTGTGTGTGTGTGTGTGTGTGTGTGTGTGTTGTGTGTGTGTGTGTGTGTGTGTTGTGTGTGTGTGTGTGTGTGTGTGTGTGTGTGTGTGTGTGTGTGCCACAACTTCTTACGGATCTGAAAAGAGTTTTGTGGATGATGGAAACGCCACGTGACTTCGTGATATAGTCGTAGTGATGGAAGTAATGATAATAATAATCATATTATCATTATTATTATTATTACTATTATCATTATTATTATTATTATTATTATTATTATTATTATTATTATTATTATTATCATCATCATCACTATCATTCTTACTATTATTATTATTAGTGGTGGTAGTAGTAGTAGTTGTAGTAATATCATTATCATTACTATTACTATTATTATAACTAGTAGTATTAGTAGTAGTAGTAGTTTAGTAGTCGGTGTTAGTCATGGTATGTACATGCTTCATTCCAGATCAGGTGTGGAGAGGAGTCACAACACTGCCTGGGTCGAGGAAGAATGTGTCTTCCCAGGTGAGTCGGTCGTCCATCACCAGGAGACAGCAGGCGGAGAGGCCCCGCCAGCCACCAAGGAAAGAAGTTCACCGTTTTCTATGACCTGCACGAAGTATACTATGTCATCTACCGGGTCGTGTTCTGCTGCGATGTCAACACCTGGTATGACCTCAGCTCCATGCACACAATGCACTTAAGTAAATATCAAAATGACATTCTATTACGTTAAATGATCTTGAAAAGACACTAACATATATATGCAAATGAAGCTTTCCCAAGAAGATTAATTACAGCCTAAATGGAACAAGATGTTTTTGTTAAGGTGGAAATATTATCAAAGAAAGAGCACAGAGTGTGGCCTTCGCGCAGTTGCTATGGATTCCTCAATCCTATTTCTGTTTGGTGTAGCTACGAGGAGTAACAGCTGATGATCATATGACCGCTGGTGGTAACAATACTGGACACTGACAGTGGCCATTGTTGTCAGATATCGAAATTCGCAAACGCGATGCCTAACTGGGGAACCAATGACCGCTGCTTCAAATGGACAAACTGATTGACCAGGCTCAAAGGTGGCAAATGAATTTCATTACAAATCAGTGCAAAGTCTTGCAGGAAAAACGAGAGGACGAAGTAAAATAAGAATTCTAATGAGCTACGAAAGTTAAACGAGGATAAACATACAAGTGTACTAAATATAAGTGTACTAATTTCTACTGATCTGAAACCAAAAAGGCAGTACACAGAAGCGAACCCTAATTCGGGGATTCACTGGTACGGGTTTCGAACCTAAGCTTAAACAAATCCCCCATACTTGTCACAGTTCCCCGACGTACCCATCTTGAATACTGCGTTCTGGTTGGGGTCACCCCACTTGAAAAAAAAATAGAGACGTATATATAGACTGGAGAGAGAGAGAGAAAGAGAGAGAGAGAGAGAGAGAGAGAGAGAGAGAGAGAGAGAGAGAGAGAGAGAGAGAGAGAGAGAGAGAGAGACCAGCTACACAGATGATCCCTGGACTGTGTAACAAGATCCATGGGAGGCGACTCGACGATACACGTAGTGAGCTTAGAGAAGAGAAGGTTAAGGTGGTTCAATACAGGTAATCATAATGACCAAAGATTCTCATGATCTCGCTGTGAGCGGGGGCTCCAGGCTAGGGAAGTCTGGTTTTACTCGTAGTAATGGATGGATATACAAACTCGTGGGCCAATGTTTGACCTTGAATCAGGCGAAGTGCTCTTTCTTCACCAGGTCTGCTGATACGTGGAAAGATCTCAACCAAGCAGAGTGGTTCAGAGGGAGTACTACAGACACTTTTTAACACATGCTTGATGAACGCTTCGCTTTAAATCCATGAGTGACATTAACTGCGCCTCCTTAGTTACAGGAAATGTTTAAGAGTATTTCTTTACATATCACCTTCATGCTCTCCTCCTCCTCTCGCCTCACTCATCTCAGAGTTTTTGATATCTTCCACGATCACCAAAAGCCTCGAAAGGACCCAATGGGCCGCTACTGTTTGAAATTCTTTGTATTTCTTGCTTATATATTTCTTGTGAGTGTGTGTGTGTGTGTGTGTGTGTGTGTGTGTGTGTGTGTGTGTGTGTGTGTGTGTGTGTGTGTGTGTGTGATACATAATTAAGAAGATGAATGGGGAGCACAACATAAGAGTGAATTACTAGGGACTCACAAGTTACTCATTACTCAAGTATCGTATTACCAACTCGTATTATGACTTAATCATATATGAGTGTAGAGCAGGTGTCGCCTCTCTGAGCTGTCATGAACTTGTATATAACATTACAGTCAACTGTATACAGACTTTACCTCGCGTCTCCAGAGACAAAACACATGACAGACAGTTCCTGTGGACTGCCTCCCCTACCAGGCTCAGCCATCATGATCATGTTGATGACGTGGTCTCACACACACACACACACACACACACACACACACACACGTACACACACACACACACACACACACACACACACACACACACACGTACACACACACACACACACCTCAGTAATGTTGTCCAACTCCGAACTAACTCGTGACGGTCTGGAAGAATCAGATGTGCTGAGCGACCAGGTACCGGCAACACCAAGTATTCTGACGGGTACTGTACCACAGAAGGGAGCCAGGTACCTGCTGCACCAAGTATTATGACGGGTACTGTACCACAGAAGGGAGCCAGGTACCTGCAACACCAAGTATTATGACGGGTACTGTACCACAGAAGGGAGCCAGGTACCTGCAACACCAAGTATTCTGACGGGTACTGTACCACAGAAGGGAGCCAGGTACCTGCTGCACCAAGTATTATGACGGGTACTGTACCACAGAAGGGAGCCAGGTACCTGCAACACCAAGTATTATGACGGGTACTGTACCACAGAAGGGAGCCAGGTACCTGCTGCACCAAGTATTATGACGGGTACTGTACCACAGAAGGAAGCCAGGTACCTGCAACACCAAGTATTATGACGGGTACTGTACCACAACAAGTATTATGACGGGTACTGTACCACATCAAGTATTATGACGGGTACTGTACCACATCAATTATTATGACGGGTACTGTACCACAACAAGTATTATGACGGGTACTGTACCACATCAAGTATTATGACGGGTACTGTACCACATCAACAGTGACGTACTTGAGGTTGGTCCAGAACTATACTCGACCTTTACAAGCCCCTGAACCTCATGTCTACAAGCGACTCTCCGCATAAAGCTGTGGAACGTGACATACGTGCTGTTCAGCCGACCACATACAAGTATGTTAAACCAACCATTAATAGGTGCTTTACACGTTGCTCTCCCGTCTACATTATGCTATATATGGGGCACCTCAGCTACCTCTGTAACTTGCCTTTATATTCACCTTATATTTGCACAGGCATAACTCTATGTACGCCAGTTTGTACAGTACATGCAATAACTCGTCCCACGCTACAGCATGTGGGCTGGTCCATAAACAATCTATGCTAAAATAAGTTTCCGGACTGGAACCTGACTACGCAAACTTCGCTTCACTAGCTGAGCATGAGCGTGTGATAGGGGCTGAGCGGCTTGCTTGCTCCCTTCCTATACTACGTGTGTGCGGACCTCCGACATTTACCAAACACGAGGCCACGTAACCTCAATGTCTATGCCGTCTTGGGGCGGCATGTGGTGTTCCTTCCCACGCTATGCTTCAATCACAGTTCGAAGATGGTGTTCATCTGACCCCAGTAGTACCAGGTGTTACGGAGTGGTGCACCGGTACTGGCTGGAGAGATAGAAGTCTTCAGCACTCGCAAGGTATGTACGTATGTCCACGAAGGAGATTCAACCGTTCGCCACCGCCAATACCTCGGCAGCCAGAGGTGGCTACGTAAGACTCATACCAGCCTCGCACCGAACACTTACTTCCTCGGTGCCTTCAGAACAAACGGGACATCAAAGCAGGATTTACTGGAGGCTCGTAATGGCCCGACCTCTTCCGCATACTGACACATTATACAACACGTCTGATAATTAAAACCTACGATAAAACGTTGACCGGTCAATGTTGCCTCCTAGCAATGTTCTCCACACAATCCCGGGTCGAACCGTTTGAACCGGAGGTCAGCCACGCGGCAGTATTACCACCGTCTTATCACAAGCCTCCCTCCTGCTCTCTCTCTCTCTCTCTCTCTCTCTCTCTCTCTCTCTCTCTCTCTCTCTCTCTCTCTCTCTCTCTCACTTGTTGCTCTCACATCTCACAACATAACTGCCTCGCAGAAATACCGGTCGCTACTCTCTCGTCCACACCCTGTTATATGTCAGGGCAATGTTGTCTTATTCCTACGTTGTATATAGTGCATCTTGCGGACGGGCTACCTGGCTGCTTGTAAACAATTTACAAATTCTTTCCAGTTACGTATGACATCTACCCCCCCCCCCCACCAATGACATCCCCCCCTCAAAGTCTGGCCGCCAGCCACTCCCGAGAAGTCTACATCATTTTTATTTCTAATTCGTAGATACCAGTTTTCTATCTTGCCTAATATCTTAAGGTTGAACATTTTGTGTAGATGTTTATATACCTTCCTGGGAGGAGATGCCCTCCAATACACCTGCACCGCAGGCTTCGGGTGTGGACCCAACACTGCTTCATAGATACACGGAAAAATGTTTACGGAGAAATCCAAAAGCGTTCATGGATTCCAAGTGGAGAGAAGCTGCACGTGGCAGGACTGCACATATGAAGTTACATACGCGGTACTAACCCTCGTACCTTACCTTGTGACACCCACACACTCTTTGCCTTTCACATGGACATAAACGTTCACCACAGTGACCCACCGCCTCTGTATACATCATTATTCTATCTATCGGTAATAACCCATATAACCTTTATACATACTGTCTATCATTTCTTCTTCTTTGTATGTGTTCGCCATTTCCCGCGTGATGACGGTAGCGACAAGAACTGGTGACATAGCCTCAGAGGAACAAATCCTCTCTTGGCTCCTTTGTTTGTTATTGGGAATTTTTGTCGGTGATCTAAGATTACAATGCTCCTCCTGACCCCATATTTCTCCTCAAGACTTCTTTAGTGGACTATTGGAGGATATGTTTCAGAAATGGTATTTGCTATACGTT
This sequence comes from Panulirus ornatus, assembly GCF_036320965.1. Taxonomy (NCBI): domain Eukaryota; kingdom Metazoa; phylum Arthropoda; class Malacostraca; order Decapoda; family Palinuridae; genus Panulirus; species Panulirus ornatus. The sequence continues at coordinate 24,897,124 of NC_092230.1, read as the reverse complement.
GTGCTCTTCCGTAATGTACACTACTCTACTGATGACTCGAGTTATATATATATATATATATATATATATATATATATATATATATATATATATATATATATATATATATATATATATATATACGCTGAGATATAAGAACGAGGTCTTTATATACGCAATAATTTCTCTTCCACAGTACAAATACGAAGTCGACACATCTACAACTTACTAAATCCCGTGGATCACTTAAAAAAGAAAAAAGCTATCGATATTGCTTTATATGAACCAAGTCTTTCTACTCTTCTACCACATTGGCCTATAGTAGCATTTGAGTTCTCGTAGCCTAATGATACGGATGGACCTGCTGCCAAGTTATTAACTTCATTGGAAATGGATTTTATGTTCGAAAGTTTCCGAGTGTGTCACAGCTCGCGTCACCACGAAGACCTGGAGCATAATTCGAGTAGGACTACAGCGTGAGATGTACGTGATGGGCTTGGCCGTGCACAAAGGCAGCAGTTTCAGTCCTCATTTATAAATGACAGCTGAAGAGTGAATGTGTCAGCAACTCCGACCATTCTTGCTCACTCTGTTCCTGGCGCTACATCTCGCTATGCAGGTACTGGCAGACGAGTGTAGATAATAAAATATTCATCCAACATGAGAGTAATGTCAGTATGACGGTCCCAGTCATACCAAGCAATGGTCACCCTTTATCACTTCATCTCCAAAGCTCACATGCACGATGACTCCGCCCCACAAACCCTCTTACACGCACGTAAAAATGAGCACACAGGCAGGTTCCTTATGCCATCAAGACGACCACGGACAGGGCGCGCCACCTGTCTACTGACGGAAGGGATGCCTCAAATCCCACAGCAAGCAGTACAAAACCATGACCCGGTCATCCCCTGAGTTAGCTGTCTACCCACCTCCAGGCAACAACAGCCGGCAAGAAGAAGAAGAAAAGAAAATAGGGTAACCCTGTCTTCATGAAGCAAGCCAGGATGCAATGGAAAAGAAAGGAGCGAACGAAAGGGGAAACTCCTATAGTATCTTACTGCGTTATTTCAACCTGTGTTGCTGCACTAAAACGAGAAATGGAAATCAACGTAAGTGTATAATTCTTTTCTTTCATCATTTAATACATACCTGAGGAGCAGATGGAAAATTTGAATGACCAGTTTCTAATGGTAATCTTGGTCTCTGCATTAACAATGTTTACTGTTAACATTCCAATGTTCAATGCATCTCTTTAGGTTGAAATTTTATTCCATTGTCCCAGTAACTGTATCTTATCTCAAAAAGACTTTTGTCATTTACACAGTCGATTTAATTCAAAATGTTGAAAATTTGCCTAAGGTTACCTCATAGTCTATGCTTAAGCGAAAAAGATTCAATCGTTTTAGTCTTTTCGTACAAAAGATTTTTCAGAGCTGGAATCAGTTTTGTTGCCCATCTCTGTACTTGGCTTCAGTTATTTCCCATCCTTCCTGCATTTGGGGATCAGAATTAGACTGAATATTCAAGCTACAGTCTTCTGCCGGGCAAGGCCCTGAATTTTCAGAATCTATAACAAAGTCAGTACACACTGTGGGTTACCCGCACGCTAAGGAGGTAGTCTGGCTAGACTGCTTCACGGAATTGGCATTGTTTCTGGTGATTCTTATTGTCGATGTTCAACTTACTTCTAAAGATAACAACGCCACCATTCTGCTCATCATTAACCCCAGTCAGCGGGTTTCCGAAATATCTGTTTAGCGATATTGTCTCCATAGCGAACAACCTCCAAACATTTTGTGTTTAGATTTCATGTCATTCATCCGCCCACTCTGAATCATTCCAACGTCTTCTTCATCTACAGCTCTTCTTCGTAGTACTCTACAGTCTACCGAACGGGAGCCTTACTATTTTCGTCTAACGCGGACATTCAAATGAAAGCCATTCCAGGCAAAGAGGCTTATGTCACAGCTGAAGTGATCCCAAAGGAAGAAAAAAAATCTCCTTCCAACAGACAGTCTCAGCGCAACTATTTATTCCCTGCATTCTCCTGAGAGTGCACGAATTTATATCTGAGCTGCGATCGCGATAGGACGATCTTCCTATTAAAAATAAAACCTTTCCCCTGAACTATCGCTGATGACCTCGTAAACACTCAACAACACAACAGAAGTCGAAATCTTGGGGAATGTTTGAGACCATTTCATCAACTTTCCACACAATATCCTCTGTCGTGGCCATATATATAATGAAGCACTTTTTCCAGCCTCTTATTCCCATCCTTATAGCAACACTCATGGTGGCGATCCCTCACTCAGGAGCCATCCAACCACAATGATATAATGTGGTCATCATGGACTTCATCTTCAGCACACTAAACCTATTTCGAAGGCCTGGTACCCCACTGGCCCGGACTCCAACTGCAGGCTGACAAAGTCTCCATAATCACCATCTTTATGTGATATTTTATGTGGTACTATTACGTGATATCTTATGTGGTACTGTTATGTGATATTTTATGTGGTACTGTTATATGATATGTTATGTGGCACTGTTATGTGATATTTTATGTGGTACTGTTACATGATATCTTATGTGGTACTGTTATGTGATATTTTTTGTGGTACTGTTATGTGATATTCTATGTGGTACTGTTATGTGATATTTCATGTGGTAGTTATGTGATATTCTATAATCTTTATTTCATAATCATTATGCTTTTTAACCATGAACTGAGCTTCTAGCCATTAAGAATTTCACTTTGTATCATGTATGCAATTTGGCAATAAAGACATCTTATCTGATCTTATCTAAAGTATCCACCTTAATCGTTACTGATATTTCTCTTTACTTTGACAGCAAGCAAGCCTTCATCACTCTACCGTCGCTTCATGATGTTTCAACTCCCTAACGCATCACTGTTCTCCCTTATTTCTATTTTCAGCCCCTCACACAAATCACACACACAAAAAAAAAAAAAATGAAGTAAACTTATTCTGCTCCGTGAGGCGCTGGGGTGACCTGGGAACCTCGGGAGATACGTGACACAGGTCGCAGCACACGACCCAATGTCCCCCAGAGGCAGGGCCGGCGCTTAGTGCTCTCCGCAGGAAACTCCAGTCATGAACAACGAGAGGTACGAGTTTCGTGTTGTCTAGGTGTGCCTCGCTGCTATCCTAGCTGTTCATCCTCCCATTTGGCGCTGGTCAGGTAACTGGTACCTCGCTCAAGTTGGTATGTCTTTGTGTGTGTGTATATGTATGCATAAGGTTCAGTCATGGTAATATACACAAGGTTGAGAAACTGGGTAACAGGAGTGTAAAACCGTCTGGAAATATCACACACACACACACACACACACACACACACACACACACACACACACACACACAACACACAAGGGGAAACGCTGAGGTCAGTTCTGAGACCAAAAGTGTGGGAAACAGTGAACTCCTCCGTGAATGTTTCCAGATGATGCTAAGGTGATGAGGAGAGGAAAAAAAAGCGAAGGTGGACTGCATCAAACTACAAGGGGACCCAGACAAAACCCAAAGTTGGCCCGATGCACAATGGATGAAATTCACCCCAAATAAACGCACAACAATGATGATGGGATACGGAGGCAGCAGACCTCAATATGATGAGCAGTTTGGATGAAATCAGCTGCAGGAATCTGTTAGCGAAAGAAACTTTGCCGTACACTTCGACCCTTACCTGTCCACAGTCCCACTTGAGGGGGAAAAAAAAAGGTCAAGGAAACAAACTTTTTGCCGACCAATCTTGTAACAGCAGTCAGGTTTAGGAATTAGGAAACATCCAACAAACCTAAACGTTTACATCCTACCACAGCCCATAACTAGAATATGCTTCTCAAGGTTGGTCACCGAACTTCAAAAAGCACAAAAACAGACAAAATGTCCAAATGAGGACACAACACAGATGTTATCAGAGCAATAAGAGATATACGAGGTCCAGGGAAATTTCAGAGGACTTGAATCTGTCCACGATGGATGAAAGAAGAATAAGTGGTGATCTAAGCACAACTTTTATGTTTTCAAGCTAGGATCATGACGTCTACAGTGAACAGGTCTTTGATAGATGCTAGGATAGAACAATAAATGGCCATAACATGATAGATGCTAGGATAGAACAATAAATGGCCATAACAGATGCTAGATAGAACAATAAATGGCCATAACATGACAGATGCTAGGATACAACAATACATGGCCATAACATGACAGATGCTATGATAGAACAATAAATGGCCATAACATGACAGATGCTATGATAGAACAATAAATGGCCATAACATGACAGATGCTAGGATAGAACAATACATGGCCATAACATGACAGATGCTATGATAGAACAATAAATGGCCATAACATGACAGATGCTAGGATAGAACAATAAATGGCCATAACATGAAATTAAGCAAGAAACTTGTTGGAGAAGATGTCAGACAGGACATGTATAGCATAAGTGCAGTGGATGAAGGAGATAAACTGAATGGTGACCATATTGTGAATGTGGACAAGATATGGGAGTTTAAAAAGGTGTATGATCGCAGAAAGAGTTTAAAAGCTGGGTCCTCAAGAGTGTAGAACTTTCTCCCCTTACTGCAAAAATAGGTAATTACACACACACACACACACACACACACACACACACACACACACACACACACACACGAAAGTGAAGACAATGGTGACAAACGAGGCCATAAATGTGATCTTCACCAAGAGACAAACCTCACACCCTCACCCACCCAGTTCACTAAATACCGCCACGCGCTGCTCAATGACGCCTCACATTATCCTCACAGCCTTTCTGACCGGACGATAGATACATCTCGGGCAGCCCCTCCTCATCCACCCACGACGACACGACGCACCTCAATCACACTATGTTCTCCAGTCCAGCTCCCTTGTGCACAACAGGACGGGACGACCCTGGAGCACGACGGTACGACTCGTGCACGACAACGCGATCCTTGAGCAGGACGGTGCGACTCAGGAACATGACGGTACCATTTCTGAGCACGATGGTACGTACGATCTTTGAGCATGACAGCGCGACCTTTTGAGCACAAAGGCACGACTTGAACGACCGGTCAGAGCAAAGGCTAAATCAAAGTACCGGGGGATACGTCCCGCTGTGTTCAAAGGGGTTCAGGGAACAAGGTGATTATCACCCCAACACAGGCGACCTCTAACGGTGCCTCCACAGCAGTTCCGTTCATCAACGCATCATAATAGTCAACAGAAGACGAACACAACAAAGACCCCTGATGTCTGCAGCCACACAGGAACTGCAGCCGTTAGCGTTCCTGACCGTGACGCATTCACGGGCCGCTCAGGGTCGAGCGCATAGGCCCGAATCCTGGATGCAGCAGTCAGTCCACATTCAACCCAGCTCTTCATCCACCCTTTAGGGTTGGTCGATAAAATGGGTATCTGGCTCAGGCTAGGATATATATATATATTTTTTTTTTTTTTTTTTTTTTTATACTTTGTCGCTGTCTCCCGCGTTTGCGAGGTAGCGCAAGGAAACAGACGAAAGAAATGGCCCAACCCCCCCCCATACACATGTACATACACACGTCCACACACGCAAATATACATACCTACACAGCTTTCCATGGTTTACCCCAGACGCTTCACATGCCTTGATTCACTCCACTGACAGCACGTCAACCCCTGTATACCACATCGCTCCAATTCACTCTATTCCTTGCCCTCCTTACACCCTCCTGCATGTTCAGGCCCCGATCACACAAAATCTTTTTCACTCCATCTTTCCACCTCCAATTTGGTCTCCCTCTTCTCCTCGTTCCCTCCACCTCCGACACATATATCCTCTTGGTCAATCTTTCCTCACTCATTCTCTCCATGTGACCAAACCATTTCAAAACACCCTCTTCTGCTCTCTCAACCACGCTCTTTTTATTTCCACACATCTCTCTTACCCTTACGTTACTTACTCGATCAAACCACCTCACACCACACATTGTCCTCAAACATCTCATTTCCAGCACATCCATCCTCCTGCGCACAACTCTATCCATAGCCCACGCCTCGCAACCATACAACATTGTTGGAACCACTATTCCTTCAAACATACCCATTTTTGCTTTCCGAGATACTGTTCTCGACTTCCACACATTTTTCAAGGCTCCCAAAATTTTCGCCCCCTCCCCCACCCTATGATCCACTTCCGCTTCCATGGTTCCATCCGCTGACAGATCCACTCCCAGATATCTAAAACACTTCACTTCCTCCAGTTTTTCTCCATTCAAACTCACCTCCCAATTGACTTGACCCTCAACCCTACTGTACCTAATAACCTTGCTCTTATTCACATTTACTCTTAACTTTCTTCTTCCACACACTGGGAATAAGGGAGAGAGAATACTTCCCACGTATTCCCAGCATATCGGAGAGGGCGACTAGAGGTGGCGAGAGCGGAAGGACTGGAACCCCCCTCCCTTCCTTGTATCTAATTTCTAAAAGGGGAAACAGAAGAGGGAGTCATGCTGGGAAGTGCTCATCCTCCTCGAAGCCCCAGACTGGGGTGTCTAAATATGTGTGGATGTAATCAAGATGAGAAAAAAGGAGAGATAGGTAGTATGTTTAAGGAAAGGAACCTGGACGTTTTGGCTTTGAATGAAACGAAGCTCAAGGGTAAAGGGGAAGAGTTGTTTGGGAATGTCTTGGGAGTAAAGTCAGGGGTTGGTGAGAAGACAAGAACAAAGGAATATACTCTTGAAGCATGAGTTGTGGGAATGTGTGATAGAGTGTAAGAAAGTAAACATTAGATTGATATGGGTAAAACTGAAAGTGGACGGAGAGAGATGGGTGATTATTGGTACCTATGCACCTGGGCATGAGAAGAAAGATCCTTAGAGGCAAGTGTTTCAGGAGCAGCTGAATGCGTGTGTTAGCAGCTTTGATGCACGAGACCGGGTTATAGTGATGGGTTATTTCAATGTAAAGGTGAATAATATGGCAGATGAGGGTATAAGTGTTGTACATGGGGTGTTCAGTGTTGTAAATGAAAATGGTGAAGAGCTTATGGACTTGTGTGAAAAAGGACTGGTGATTGGGAATACCTGGTCTAAAAAGAGAGATATCCGTAAGTTTACTAATGTAAGTAGGAAAGACGGCCAGGGAGCGTTATTGGATTACGTGTCAACTGATAGGCGCACGAAAGAGAGACTTTTGGATGTTAATGTGCAGAGAGAAGCAACTGGAGGAATGTCTGATCATTATCTTGTGGAGGCGAAGTTGAAGATTTGTAGAGATTTTCAGAAAAGAAGAGAGAATGTTGGGGTGAAGAGAGTGGTGAGAGTAAGTGAGCCCGGAAAGGACACTTGTGTGAGAAAGTACCAGGGGAGATTGAGTGCAGAATGGAAAAAGGTGAGAACAAATTATGTAAGGGGAGTGGGGGAGGAATGGAATGTATTTAGGGAAGCAGTGATGGCTTGCGTAAAAGATGCATGCAGCATGAGAAAGTTGGGAGATGGGCAGATTAGAAAGGGCAGCGAGTGGTGGAATGATGAAGGAAGATTGTTAGTGAAAGAGAAAATGGAGGCGCATGGACGATTTTTGCAGGGAAGTAGCGCAAATGACTGGGAGATGTATAAAAGAAAGCGGTAGGAGGTCAAGAGAAATGTGCAAGAGTTGAAAAAGGAGGGCAAATGAGAGTTCGGGTGAAAAAGTATCATTAAATTTTAGGGAGAATAAATAGATGTTTTGGAAGGAGGTAAATAAAGTGCGTAGGACAAGAAAACAAATGGGAACATCGGTGGAGGGTGCAAATGGGGAGGTAATAACAAATAGTGATGAAGTGAGGAGATGGAGTGAGTATTCTGAACGTGTTTGATGATAGAGTGGCAGATATAGGGTGTTTTGGTCAACGTGGTGTGCGAAGTGAGAGAGTCAGGGAGAATGGTTTGGTAAACTGAGAAGAGGTAGTCAAAGCTTTGCGGAAGATGAAAGCTGGCAAGGCGGCGGGTTTGGATAGTACTGCAGTGGAAATTTCAAAAAAGGGGGTGACTGTGTTGTTGTTTGGTTGGTAAGGATATTCAATGTCTGCATGGATCATGGTGAAGTGCCTGAGGATTGGCGGAATACATGCATAGTGCCACTGTACAAAGGCAAATGCGATAAAGGCGAGTGTTCAAATTACAGAAGCATAAGTTTGTTGAGTATTCCTGGGAGATTTCAGGGGAGGATATTGATTGAAAGGATAAAGGCATGTACTGAACATCAGATAGGGGAAGAGCAGTGTGGTTTCAGAAATGGTACAGGATGTGTGGATCAGGTGTTTGCTTTCAAGAATGTATGTGAGAAATACTTAGAAAAACAGATGATTTGTATGTAGCATTTATGGATCTGGAGAAGGCATATGATAGGGTGAATAGAGATGTTTTGTGGTAGGTTTTAGAGGATATGGTGTGGCAGGTAAGTTGCTAGAAGCAGTGAAAAGTATTGCCAACTATGTAAGGTATGTGTACGAGTAGAAAGAAAGGAAAGTGATTGGTTCCCAGTGAATGTCGGTTTGCGACATAGGTGCGTGATGTCTCCATAGTATAATTTGTTTATGGATGGGGTGGTTAGGAAGGTAAATCCAAGAGTTTTGGAGAGAGGGGCAAGTATGCAGTCTCTTGTGGATGAAAGGGCTTGGGAAGTGAGTCAGTTGTTGTTCGCTGATGATACAGCGTTGGTGGATGATTCGGGTGAGAAATTGCGGAGGTTGGTGACTGAGTTTGGTAAACTGTGTGAGAGAAGAAATTTGAGAGTAAATGTGAATAAGAGCAAGGTTATTAGGTTCAGTAAGGTTGAGGGACAAGTTAATTGTGAGGTAAGTTTGAATGGAGAAAAACTGGAGGAAGTGAATTGTTTTAGATATCTGGGAGTGGACTTAGCCGCGGATGGAACCACCTTGGAAGCGGAAGTGAGTCACAGGGTGGGGGATTGAGCGAAGGTTCTAGGAGCGTTGAAGAATGTGTGGAAGGCCAGAACGTCATCTCGGAGAGCAAAAATGGGTATGTTTAAAGGAATAGTGGTACCAACTACGTTATATGGTTGCGAGGCATAGGCCATAGACAGGATTGTGCGAAGTAGGGTGGATGTGTTGGAAGGACAATATGTGGTGTGAGGTGGTTTGATCGAGTAAGTAATGAAAGGGTAAGAGAGATGTGTGGTAATAAAAAGTGTGGTTGAGAGAGCAGAACAGGGTGTGCTGAAATGGTTTGGACACATGGAGAGAATGAGTGAGAAAAGATTGACAAGGAGGATATATGTGTCAGAGGTGGAGGGAGAAAGGAAATGCGGGAGACCAAACTGGAGGTGGAAGGATGAGGTGAAAAAGATTTTGAGCGATCAGGACCTGAACATGCAGGGGTGAAAGGTGTGTAAGGGGTAGACTGAATTGGAACGATGTGGTATACCGGGGTGGACGTGCTGTCAATGGGCATGTGAAGCGTCTGGGGTAAACCATGGAAAGGTCTGTGGGGCCTGGATTTGGAAAGGGAGCTGTGGTTTCGGTAGATTACACATAACAGCTAGAGACTGAGTGTGGACGAATGTGGCCTTTTTTGTCTTTTCCTGGCGCTACATTGCTTGAGGGAGGGAGGAGGGGGGGGGGATTCTATTTCATGTGTGGTGGGGTGGCCACGAATGGATGAAGGTAGCAAGGAGGAATATGTACATGTGTATATATGTATATGTCTCTGTATGTATACGTATGTATACGTTGAAAAGTATATGTATATGTGCGTGTGTGGGGCGTTTATGTATATACATTCGTATGTGGGTGGGATGCTCCATTCCTCGTCTGTTTCCTTTCGCTACCTTGCTAACGCGGGAGATGGCGATTAAGTACAATAAATAATATATATATATATATATATATATATATATATATATATATATATATATATATATATATATATATATATATATTTTCTTTTTGCTTTGTCGCTGTCTCCCGCGTTTGCGAGGTAGCGCAAGGAAACAGACGAAAGAAATGGCCCAACCCCCCCCCATACACATGTATATACATACACGTCCACACACGCAAATATACATACCTACACAGCTTTCAATGGTTTACCCCAGGCGCTTCACATTCCCTGATTCAATCCACTGACAGCACGTCAACCCCGGTACACCACATCGATCCAATTCACTCTATTCCTTGCCCTCCTTTCACCCTCCTGCATGTTCAGGCCCCGATCACACAAAATCTTTTTCACTCCATCTTTCCACCTCCAATTTGGTCTCCCACTTCTCCTCGTTCCCTCCACCTCCGACACATACATCCTCTTGGTCAATCTTTCCTCACTCATTCTCTCCATGTGCCCAAACCATTTCAAAACACCCTCCTCTGCTCTCTCAACCACGCTCTTTTTATTTCCACACATCTCTCTTACCCTTACGTTACTTACTCGATCAAACCACCTCACACCACACATTGTCCTCAAACATCTCATTTCCAGCACATCCATCCTCCTGCGCACAACTCTATCCATAGCCCACGCCTCGCAACCATACAACATTGTTGGAACCACTATTCCTTCAAACATACCCATTTTTGCTTTCCGAGATAATGTTCTCGACTTCCACACATTTTTCAAGGGTCCCAGGATTTTCGCCCCCTCCCCCACCCTATGATCCACTTCCGCTTCCATGGTTCCATCCGCTGCCAGATCCACTCCCAGATATCTAAAACACGTTACTTCCTCCAGTTTTTCTCCATTCAAACTTACCTCCCAATTGACTTGACCCTCAACCCTACTGTACCTAATAACCTTGCTCTTATTCACATTTACTCTTAACTTTCTTCTTCCACACACTGGAATAAGGGAGAGAGAATACTTCCCACGTATTCCCAGCATATCGGAGAGGGCGACTAGAGGTGGCGAGAGCGGAAGGACTGGAACCCCCCTCCCTTCCTTGTATCTAATTTCTAAAAGGGGAAACAGAAGAGGGAGTCATGCTGGGAAGTGCTCATCCTCCTCGAAGCCCCAGACTGGGGTGTCTAAATATGTGTGGATGTAATCAAGATGAGAAAAAAGGAGAGATAGGTAGTATGTTTAAGGAAAGGAACCTGGACGTTTTGGCTTTGAATGAAACGAAGCTCAAGGGTAAAGGGGAAGAGTTGTTTGGGAATGTCTTGGGAGTAAAGTCAGGGGTTGGTGAGAAGACAAGAACAAAGGAATATACTCTTGAAGCATGAGTTGTGGAATGTGTGATAGAGTGTAAGAAAGTAAACATTAGATTGATATGGGTAAAACTGAAAGTGGACGGAGAGAGATGGGTGATTATTGGTACCTATGCACCTGGGCATGAGAAGAAAGATCCTTAGAGGCAAGTGTTTCAGGAGCAGCTGAATGCGTGTGTTAGCAGCTTTGATGCACGAGACCGGGTTATAGTGATGGGTTATTTCAATGTAAAGGTGAATAATATGGCAGATGAGGGTATAAGTGTTGTACATGGGGTGTTCAGTGTTGTAAATGAAAATGGTGAAGAGCTTATGGACTTGTGTGAAAAAGGACTGGTGATTGGGAATACCTGGTTTAAAAAGAGAGATATGCGTAAGTTTACTAATGTAAGTAGGAAAGACGGCCAGGGAGCGTTATTGGATTACGTGTCAACTGATAGGCGCACGAAAGAGAGACTTTTGGATGTTAATGTGCAGAGAGAAGCAACTGGAGGAATGTCTGATCATTATCTTGTGGAGGCGAAGTTGAAGATTTGTAGAGATTTTCAGAAAAGAAGAGAGAATGTTGGGGTGAAGAGAGTGGTGAGAGTAAGTGAGCCCGGAAAGGACACTTGTGTGAGAAAGTACCAGGGGAGATTGAGTGCAGAATGGAAAAAGGTGAGAACAAATTATGTAAGGGGAGTGGGGGAGGAATGGAATGTATTTAGGGAAGCAGTGATGGCTTGCGTAAAAGATGCATGCAGCATGAGAAAGTTGGGAGATGGGCAGATTAGAAAGGGCAGCGAGTGGTGGAATGATGAAGGAAGATTGTTAGTGAAAGAGAAAAGGGAGGCGCATGGACGATTTTTGCAGGGAAGTAGCGCAAATGACTGGGAGATGTATAAAAGAAAGCGGTAGGAGGTCAAGAGAAATGTGCAAGAGTTGAAAAAGGAGGGCAAATGAGAGTTCGGGTGAAAAAGTATCATTAAATTTTAGGGAGAATAAATAGATGTTTTGGAAGGAGGTAAATAAAGTGCGTAGGACAAGAAAACAAATGGGAACATCGGTGGAGGGTGCAAATGGGGAGGTAATAACAAATAGTGATGAAGTGAGGAGATGGAGTGAGTATTCTGAACGTGTTTGATGATAGAGTGGCAGATATAGGGTGTTTTGGTCAACGTGGTGTGCGAAGTGAGAGAGTCAGGGAGAATGGTTTGGTAAACTGAGAAGAGGTAGTCAAAGCTTTGCGGAAGATGAAAGCTGGCAAGGCGGCGGGTTTGGATAGTACTGCAGTGGAAATTTCAAAAAAGGGGGTGACTGTGTTGTTGTTTGGTTGGTAAGGATATTCAATGTCTGCATGGATCATGGTGAAGTGCCTGAGGATTGGCGGAATACATGCATAGTGCCACTGTACAAAGGCAAATGCGATAAAGGCGAGTGTTCAAATTACAGAAGCATAAGTTTGTTGAGTATTCCTGGGAGATTTCAGGGGAGGATATTGATTGAAAGGATAAAGGCATGTACTGAACATCAGATAGGGGAAGAGCAGTGTGGTTTCAGAAATGGTACAGGATGTGTGGATCAAGTGTTTGCTTTCAAGAATGTATGTGAGAAATACTTAGAAAAACAGATGATTTGTATGTAGCATTTATGGATCTGGAGAAGGCATATGATAGGGTGAATAGAGATGTTTTGTGGTAGCTTTTAGAGGATATGGTGTGGCAGGTAAGTTGCTAGAAGCAGTGAAAAGTATTGCCAACTATGTAAGGTATGTGTACGAGTAGAAAGAAAGGAAAGTGATTGGTTCCCAGTGAATGTCGGTTTGCGACATAGGTGCGTGATGTCTCCATAGTATAATTTGTTTATGGATGGGGTGGTTAGGAAGGTAAATCCAAGAGTTTTGGAGAGAGGGGCAAGTATGCAGTCTCTTGTGGATGAAAGGGCTTGGGAAGTGAGTCAGTTGTTGTTCGCTGATGATACAGCGTTGGTGGATGATTCGGGTGAGAAATTGCGGAGGTTGGTGACTGAGTTTGGTAAATTGTGTGAGAGAAGAAATTTGAGAGTAAATGTGAATAAGAGCAAGGTTATTAGGTTCAGTAAGGCTGAGGGACAAGTTAATTGTGAGGTAAGTTTGAATGGAGAAAAACTGGAGGAAGTGAATTGTTTTAGATATCTGGGAGTGGACTTAGCCGCGGATGGAACCACCTTGGAAGCGGAAGTGAGTCACAGGGTGGGGGATTGAGCGAAGGTTCTAGGAGCGTTGAAGAATGTGTGGAAGGCCAGAACGTCATCTCGGAGAGCAAAAATGGGTATGTTTAAAGGAATAGTGGTACCAACTACGTTATATGGTTGCGAGGCATGGGCCATAGACAGGATTGTGCGAAGTAGGGTGGATGTGTTGGAAGGACAATATGTGGTGTGAGGTGGTTTGATCGAGTAAGTAATGAAAGGGTAAGAAAGATGTGTGGTAATAAAAAGTGTGGTTGAGAGAGCAGAACAGGGTGTGCTGAAATGGTTTGGACACATGGAGAGAATGAGTGAGAAAAGATTGACAAGGAGGATATATGTGTCAGAGGTGGAGGGAGAAAGGAAATGCGGGAGACCAAACTGGAGGTGGAAGGATGAGGTGAAAAAGATTTTGAGCGATCAGGACCTGAACATGCAGGGGTGAAAGGTGTGTAAGGGGTAGACTGAATTGGAACGATGTGGTATACCGGGGTGGACGTGCTGTCAATGGGCATGTGAAGCGTCTGGGGTAAACCATGGAAAGGTCTGTGGGGCCTGGATTTGGAAAGGGAGCTGTGGTTTCGGTAGATTACACATAACAGCTAGAGACTGAGTGTGGACGAATGTGGCCTTTTTTGTCTTTTCCTGGCGCTACATTGCTTGAGGGAGGGAGGAGGGGGGGGGGATTCTATTTCATGTGTGGTGGGGTGGCGACGAATGGATGAAGGTAGCAAGGAGGAATATGTACATATGTATATATGTATATGTCTCTGTATGTATACGTATGTATACGTTGAAAAGTATATGTATATGTGCGTGTGTGGGGCGTTTATGTATATACATTCGTATGTGGGTGGGATGCTCCATTCCTCGTCTGTTTCCTTTCGCTACCTTGCTAACGCGGGAGATGGCGATTAAGTACAATAAATAATATATATATATATATATATATATATATATATATATATATATATATATATATATATATATATATATATATATATTTTCTTTTTGCTTTGTCGCTGTCTCCCGCGTTTGCGAGGTAGCGCAAGGAAACAGACGAAAGAAATGGCCCAACCCCCCCCCATACACATGTATATACATACACGTCCACACACGCAAATATACATACCTACACAGCTTTCAATGGTTTACCCCAGGCGCTTCACATTCCCTGATTCAATCCACTGACAGCACGTCAACCCCGGTACACCACATCGATCCAATTCACTCTATTCCTTGCCCTCCTTTCACCCTCCTGCATGTTCAGGCCCCGATCACACAAAATCTTTTTCACTCCATCTTTCCACCTCCAATTTGGTCTCCCACTTCTCCTCGTTCCCTCCACCTCCGACACATACATCCTCTTGGTCAATCTTTCCTCACTCATTCTCTCCATGTGCCCAAACCATTTCAAAACACCCTCCTCTGCTCTCTCAACCACGCTCTTTTTATTTCCACACATCTCTCTTACACTTACGTTACTTACTCGATCAAACCACCTCACACCACACATTGTCCTCAAACATCTCATTTCCAGCACATCCACCCTCCTGCGCACAACTCTATCCATAGCCCACGCCTCGCAACCATACAACATTGTTGGAACCACTATTCCTTCAAACATACCCATTTTTGCTTTCCGAGATAATGTTCTCGACTTCCACACATTCTTCAAGGGTCCCAGGATTTTCGCCCCCTCCCCCACCCTATGATCCACTTCCGCTTCCATGGTTCCATCCGCTGCCAGATCCACTCCCAGATATCTAAAACACGTTACTTCCTCCAGTTTTTCTCCATTCAAACTTACCTCCCAATTGACTTGACCCTCAACCCTACTGTACCTAATAACCTTGCTCTTATTCACATTTACTCTTAACTTTCTTCTTTCACACACTTTACCAAACTCAGTCACCAGCTTCTGCAGTTTCTCACATGAATCAGCCACCAGCGCTGTATCATCAGCGAACAACAACTGACTCACTTCCCAAGCTCTCTCATCCACAACAGACTTCATACTTGCCCCTCTTTCCAAAACTCTTGCATTCACCTCCCTAACAACCCCATCCATAAACAAATTAAACAACCATGGAGACATCACACACCCCTGCCGCAAACCTACATTCACTGAGAACCGATCACTTTCCTCTCTTCCTACACGTACACATGCCTTACATCCTCGATAAAAACTTTTCACTGCTTCTAACAACTTGCCTCCCACACCATATATTCTTAATACCTTCCACAGAGCATCTCTATCAACTCTATCATATGCCTTCTCCAGATCCATAAATGCTACATACAAATCCATTTGCTTTTCTAAGTATTTCTCACATACATTCTTCAAAACAAACACCTGATCCACAGATCCTCTACCACTTCTGAAACCACACTGCTCTTCCCCAATCTGATGCTCTGTACATGCCTTCACCCTCTCAATCAATACCCTCCCATATAATTTACCAGGAATACTCAACAAACTTATACCTCTGTAATTTGAGCACTCACTCTTATCCCCTCTGCCTTTGTACAATATATATATATATATATATATATATATATATATATATATATATATATATATATATATATATATATATATATATATATATAGCGTTAATGAGATGTCCGTGATTGGGTTCTCAGCTGTCCGTGCCGTCTCAGCTAGCATAAAAAATAACGTTATGTGGCAAACGTTCACACACGACTCTCTCCACCCCTATTAAAGCTCTCCAACCACGTAGTCATCCTAATAGCCTTTACCTCACGACTTGACTTCATCATCAGCTTTCACCCACTCGTTTCTGAACACTTCTGTGTTGTAACCGATTGCCAGATTTTCCCATTCTGAACTATCTTCGTTGTAATATATTAACAGCCTCATTTCTTTTTCCTCGCCATGCAAGCGGTGAATCTCTGAGTACAATGCTAGATGGTTGTGTGGACTGTATCTGCCTGTATTCCATAAGAAAACTGATCAATATCTGGAACTCCAAAATTCCCTCTGACGTTGTGGACCTTCGTAAAGCCTTTGATAAAAGATCACATAAAATACTATTAAATAAAATGCAAGCTTATGGCAGAGGAGATCGAATGTACGCGTGGATATCGGACTGGTCCTCAGAGAGGGAAACACAGAGTGGTATCAGTTGGGGAAGCATCCGACTGGCTTCACGTGTCTAGTGGGGTTCCACAAGGCTCAGTCCTGGAGCCCATACCTTTCATCATCTAAATGAAAGACCCTGAGACAAGACTCACCACTACAATCCCGGATTTTCGTGACACCGTGAAAGTATGAGACAAACAGTTCAGAGGAAGACTGTCTGAAGATTCCGTGGGGTTCAGGACAGAGACATGGCAGATGCACTTCAACGTAGACAAATACAAGGAATGCAATTTGGCGTCCACGATTATAAATCATGAAAATGGCTTGGTGAACCACCACTAGTAGAAATAGAACTGGGAGTATTTATCATGTTAAACAATGCCTAACTACAATGTGTACGGCAACCGGATGCTAGGTTTCATAGCAACAATCGTAAGCTGCAAAACAAAGGGTAAGATTCTCACCCAGTACAACGCCCTCGTTAGACCTCACTTGGGTACTAGTACGTTGTGCAATTCTGGTCACCAAACCTGATCAAAGATGAAGAAAAACTAGAGCATGTTCAAAGAGGAGCAACCAAGTTAGTCCCTCCACAAAGAAGCAAGCCTAATGAGGACAAACTCAAAGACCAGACTCCACGGAGATCTGACAAAAGTTTTCCAAACCATACATAAATCCAACAATATAAGAAACATTCTCCATCTGAGACATATTTAAAGGCGAGAAATAACACTATGAAGATAAATGGAGGGAGAAGGAATGGTAATGTGGGCAAGAGTTGCTTCTCGTGGACAGGCGCTGAACACTGGAATAAACTTCCTCCCTCTAAAAGAAATATTCTGCAAAGACTATAAATAACAGAATGCAAGACAAATACTTCATGGTATCTGTCATCAGTACACTTCCCAGATAACTCAAGAATTCAGCAGCAGGAGTACTTTTTCCACTCCCTATTTCCCAGAAAGATGTCTACGGTAGTCTGCTTCCCTCTTTGTTCATAAGTTTTTCTAGCCGACAGTTAAGTAGGAGGGACAGGTGAATGGGGAGATGCCCTTACTTTGCTGTCGTGTATCTACCTCTATATTTAGACCCAACACAACGAATAACGTCTTCATGGATGATCAGATCTTCTGTTGCCTGTCCATCCCATGTACTCCCACGTAACAGCATGAAATATAAAATAACTATTCTACTCACCTAAAACGACAGAAGGCCTTGTATGTCTACCCACGGTCGCCTTACCTGTAAAAGAGAACAATGACCGTTAGTACGTTTAAGGAACCCCAGCAAAGACAACGGAACCTCACATCCATACACTTTTTCATGGAAGGTTAAACAGTGCAAGCAAATGAATGACCTGATTATGGCTGTTTCGCACACGTGTCGTAAAAGGTGACTAAGAGGGGCGGAAGCGCGGAAGGGGGACTGGAAATCCTCCTCTATTGTATTATATTCCTAAAGGAGGAACAGAGGGATGAGTAAAGCGAAGAATTTTTCCTCTAAGACCCATTTTCTGTTCCTGAAGCCATCTCGGTCCCGCGGGAAATAACTAACATGTCTGAAATATATAAAGTGTCCGAAAAGACCTTCTTCGCCTCTCCCATATATTTTCAAAGGCGATGACACGCATACATTTCAGTACTTTGCCATCTCTCCTGCGGCCTTAATTACCATCTGCAGACGTCTGAATTTGGCAAGGTTCCTGAAGTATTCCAAGTGCAAGTTTTGTGTCCACAGAGTCTTGATCTCTTGAATGAGGAGCTGCAGGAAGGAAGCTTGATTTTCATCTGGTTCCAGCAGTTTTGGGATTGGGTTAAAGTCTTGGAAGTGCCCAGGAGACACTACCCTGCATACAATGATCACACCCGTGAACATCATAAAAGACGAAGATGGTCTTCTAACACATTAACAGACCATCACACACAACTGGGGTGTTTCACCGTCTTCACTCAAAAACGAGAGTCATACCGGCTGGCACCCTCCTTCCTCCTCACCTTCCATCGCCTACCGATGCTCACTCCAGTCCTTGTGCTTCTCAGCAAACGCGAGTCGTTTGAGTTTCATTTCCTTGATAAGCAGGAACTTCACACCTGGCTTGCGGAAGGGATAGTGAAGGTCATTTTGCAGGAAATTGATTGGTTAAGAGACGTTTCCTGTAAGCTTTATTTTTTTTCCTTCTTTCTTTTTTGAGCTCGGAGGCTAAAATGCATGGTAGCTTTAATACTTCCCGTCTTAGGAGTTTATCTAGAGGTCCTCGGGCTACCAGGGATAGGTTTTGGTGGTGGGATGACCTTGCCAGGAAGGCCACGACAGCTGACAAGCAGCCGCCTGATTGTGCGTTTTGAGCTCCCAGTGCGGCTAGAAAGCTCACCTGTACTCACATTTTCTTGCTTCGAGGCGAGAATTTGGGTTTTGTCCTCCTTAGAAAGGTAAGAGACAACCATCTTGAAGCACGAGTAGAATGAACACAGCGCCCAGAGGCGAAATTCCCAAAACGAAGTGGCAGCCAGGAGGGGTGAAGAATGAAAACCCTTCCCTAAAGATAGCCTGAAATAAACTGAGGCGGGTTGCTGGAGGTCACACCTTAAAAGAAACTTGTCTCAGTGACCAGACGTACGATCATTTCACCCTGGGAGCGTCATATGCTTGAACCCAGAATAAACCTTACCAGTGTATCGACTTTGAAAATATATGGAGAGAGAGAGAGAGAGAGAGAGAGAGAGAGAGAGAGAGAGAGAGAGAGAGAGAGAGAGAGAGAGAGAGAGAGAGAGATCTCTTTTTTTTTCAGACAGTGTATACCCGAACCTTCGCCGGGCACCCATCTATGATCCATCCCTGAAGGGAGAATGAACAACACAACTTGGTTGGCTGCAAGTCGACTGCCATGCCCAGGGTTGGAGCCTAGGCGGGCCAGTTCATGACTCGTCTTCAGCACATGTATCCAACACACCATGGAAGCCCTTGATAATATTCCATTGTTTCGCAATACCTGACGTTACTAAATGACCCTAAGAATGTTGTAGGTGTGAAGTCAGCATCATGACACTGGCCAGCATTGATGGAGGACTAGTACAAGAGAACAATTTACTCTAAGTTTTTTGCTGTACGCAAGTGCACTGCTCACTGACTGCTGAACACCCTCCAAGTCTCGAATAAAACTAGATCTGCTCACCATTACAACGTAGTTTAGTGAATTAATTTCTTGTAGGGAAGATGTTTGACCAAGGTTGTGCGAGGATTTAGGCGGGCGGAATCTCGCCGTTAAATATGATCAGTCTTTCTAGTACGGACTATATGTACACCAAGTGTTTGTGATTCACGAACTAATTACTTTAAAATTGAATGAGCTTTATCCCAATTACATTTCGGCAACGTTACTAACGCTCAGTCGGTAGGCGTTTAAGCCGGACCGGCGAGCGTCCACAGTTGCAGCATTTCTTTCTGGCGGAGGAAAAAAAAAAAAACGAGGTGTGGGGAGTGGCGGGGTCACAGAGATGAGTGTGGCCCCGATGCCAAGTGCCTCCCGCCACCAGCCACATCCTTCACTGATCCTATAGTATTTCAGCGGGAATCCTCGTCGGCGTTGATCCTCTTGATTCGCCTGTCTCTCCCAACCTTCATTCGTTAATGCGAACTCGTTCTACTCCTTGAAAGCGAAGGTACAATCCTTGAGCATAACGATGAGAACAAGAGACCAACGGTTCGATCCTTAAGTAGGACGGCCTGGCCTCTGACATGACCCCCACTAACGGGTTGGGTCAAAGGTTAGGTCATCATAGCCATGGACGGTAGGTACCGTCGTGCTGGAGAGGTTAAGGATGTGGACATGTGGACGGTGAGGTTTCCCTTCAAGCCAAAGCACACACACACTAGTAGACTCGCTCCTTCCACTGTAGCAACCCGAGACGACGTCCAACTATCAAGCCCTTGACTGCTGACTGGCTTACTTATGTCTCTTTCTGAATGATGTGATCTTTCTTATGGATGTTACCATGATAACTTCCCTTCAAAGATCTTATCTCAGCTAACTCACACAGATAACGCAAGGCTTATAAGACAGTGTGTCAGGGATTTTTTTTTTTTTTTGTTCTATTCCATAATCGTAAGACTATAACTGTTTCTGGGTATGGCAGTCGACTCTCCAACAACTAGGATTCGAACCCCGTACCATTTGTGCGATAGCCGGGTACGCTAATCACTCGGCTATGCAAACCCATAATAAGCAAATGGTACTGAGTTCGAATCCTTGCTGTTAGAGGTTATTGTGTGTTCTAGGAAAGTGCGCGTATTCATTTGCAATATATCTGTGTGTGTGTGTGTGTGTGTGTGTGTGTGTGTGTGTGTGTGTGTGTGTGTGTAACAATGAATGGACAATAAATACAATACAAAATGATGAAGACAGTCAACGTATTATCACGAAGGCTACAGCTGGTGTTTATGTTTCTTACACTCCAATTACCAAAATCAACAGTAAAAACTTGACCCTTTGAACATTATGCTGGAAAAAAAATCCTAGGCGCTGCCTGCATCAAATATTTCACTCGGTTTACGTATAATATCTGCAAACCAGTTTATATATAATTGTAAACCAGAACTTTTCCTTCTTGGAAGCATGCGTTGATGCATCCCATCTCTAAGAAGGGTGACCGTTCTGATCCTTCTATCGTCCTGGTGCTTTGACATCTACCATTTCCAAAGTCTTTGAGTCCTTTCTCAACTCCCATATCCCCAGACTCCTTGAATTTCACAGCCTACTCCCTGATCACCAGATCAGATTCATAAGGCGAGACCCACCGGTGATATTCTTTACCATCTTACTTATGCCTGGTCATCATCCATGAAAGAATTTGGGAATCCTATGTAGTTGTCATTGGTATATCCAATGATTCTGACAGGGTCTCATCTCTAGGCTCCCCTCTTTTGGTTTCCCTTTTTCGATTTGCTCCCTCATATCTAACTTCCTCTCTAGCCGACCTATCTCCATTGATGGATCAGACTTTCCCCCTTTCTCCATCAACAATGGCGTCCCTCAAGGTTCTGTTCTGTCTCCTACATTTTTCTCATCATCAACGATTTCCTTTCTCCTACAGATAACTAAATGCACTCATACACTGACGATTCAACCACATTCTTGAATTCTGCTCCCTCTTCTCTCATTCGATCTGCATCTTGTATCGACACAACTTCCTTAATAAACGCAGACTTGGACAGGATATCTCAGTGGAGTGGACGAAATGTGGTTAAGTCTAATGCCTCCAAGACTCAGTTTCTGGCCTTTTCTCAATCGAAAATTCCTCTCTCTTTCCTCAGTTTCTGGCCTTCTCTCAATCGAAAATTCCTCTCTCTTTCGACCGTTCTGTAATTCCACCTCTTAGCTCAACGAACTTACTTGGTACTACTAAGACATCCACTCCATCTTGGAAACCCACATTACGGAAATAGATAAGCCTGCGTCTAAGAAACAAGGAGTCCTGTTTAAGTATAGAAATTTCTTTTCTTCCGAACAGTTGTTCAGTTTATACAAAGTGCTCCTCTCACATCAGGGGTGGTTCTACCTCTGCAACCTTACTCAACAAAGTCGAGTCGAAAGCGGTCAGACTTACCAACTCTTCCAGGCTACCTCCAAAATTTGACCCCCTTGCACTTCGCCGCAATGT
Source organism: Panulirus ornatus (assembly GCF_036320965.1). NCBI lineage: Eukaryota > Metazoa > Arthropoda > Malacostraca > Decapoda > Palinuridae > Panulirus > Panulirus ornatus. Next base: position 24,874,945 of record NC_092230.1, on the reverse strand, counting down.
TGGTTCACTTTCCCTCTTTTATAGGTATTAATTTAGTTTTTGCTCCCGAGAGCCGGCTACTTATGTGTTCCCACCATTTGTTAGACCACGCAATACTCGGCAAGTTGTTGCATCACATGATTATTGCATAGCCGTTGGCAACTGAAGGGTGGGCCGTTTTGATAACTGTTTCCTTCCCTATACCTCGAAGCTTTGAAACTCTTTACGCTCATACGTCTTTCCCAATAACTATGACCTGACACATTCTAAAAGATACGTTTTTAACTTCAAAAAGATAAGTTTTTTAAATCCTCCAAAATTCATAAATACTTTCCCTTGTCTCTTCTTTTTCCCTTTCGTAAACCTTTCCATATTTCAATTACGGACCGGCCTTGATGTGGACTTTTGTCTGTGACTGGACACTCCAACATACAAGAAAAAAAAATCAGTATATGAAGTAATTCAACAGCAAATAAAAATACAATTGCCACAACCCATCTATCTCCTTATTCACCTTACCATTATCTGGGTTATCATGAACATTACTACTATTGCGTACTGAGACGATACATCTATTGATCTTTTACACATCTATTGACTTATTCTATTTGTATCTTAAATGTGTTTATCCACGTCTCCTCCCACCTCCCTTTGAGAGACATCTTCACCATCTCTGGCACACGTGAAAGAATGGCCTGTGTGGGAAAAGGGTACTACTGCAAGTCGCCCCTGTTATGTGTACATATACAGGAGGAGGAATTGGCCTCCTGGCCCTCATGAATTTTTTTTTTTTCTTTTTTAACGTTGGAGGATCCAGTCACGGACGAAAGTCCACATCAAGGCCGGGCCTTTACTGAAATATGGAAAGGATTATGAAAGAAAGGAAAAAAGAAGAGACAAGGGAATGTAGTTTACGAATTTTGGAGGAATGCCTGTCAGCCTTGAATATCGACTAAAGACTAAAGATGAAAGATCTTTTCAGTTGACACCATTTCTTTATGTTAGCCGAAGTAGTTAAGGCATCTGACTGCCCTCCTAATCAAGTATATGTACATATTTATACTCGTTCACCTTTTCCAGCGTTTGCGAAGTAGCGCAGGAAGAGATGAAGGAAGACACAGCCCCTATCCGCACACATCCATTTCTTAGCTTAGCTGTCATGTGTAATGCATTGAAATCACAGCTCCCTCTCCACAACCAAGCCCCATAGACCTTTCCATGATTTGCCCTGACCGCTTCACATGCCCTGGTTCACTCCAGCAACAGCACGTTGCCCCTTGTATATCACATCGCTCAAATTCACTCCATTCCGTGCACGCCTTATATTCTTCTCCTGCCTATTCAAGCCTCAAGCGATCAAAACCTTTTACTCTCCATCCTTCCATATCCAATTCGGTCTCCCGTGCATCAACATATATAGGGACTTGGACAGATCCCAAAGTGGGTCTAATACATGAAACTCAACCAAATGCAACGAGGACGGATCACACTGTAATGACCTCAATATAAATATCATCTGCCAGGAAATAAGCTGCAGGAATCCGTGTATGAGAAAGCCTTGGAAGTCGCCACAGTCTTTAACTTGTCGCCATAGTCCCACCATGGGAGAGTAGTAAAGGAGAAAAGTTGTCCTCTGAGAAATATTACGACAGCATTTAAGTATATGCAAAACGAAATACTCAGAAACCTGTTCACATCCCACATAAGGACAAACCCAGGACATGCCTCTCAAGTTTGGACATGGCATCTTGAAGCACATAAAACTAACAGAAGACCCAGAGGAGGAGGTAAACAAAGATGGTCCCGGAATTAACAGAGCTAAGTTACGGGGGAAGGCTAGAGGCTTTCAATTTGCTCACCATGGAAGACACAAGAATGATGGGTGACCAGATCACAATCTTTAAGTTTTCAAGATGATGCAGATAATGCAGTCCTCAAGATGCAGACACAGGACAACCAGAAACCATCATACAAAATCAAAGGATAAACTTGTTGAAAACATGTAAAGAGGTACTTCCATTGTATAACACTGGATGAATGAAATAAAGTGAATGAAAATGATAAACGCACACAGCATACAGAACTTTTAAAGAGTTGTATGACAGTAGAGATGGTTCAAGAAATGGGGCCCCACAACCGTCAAACTCCCTCCTCGTACAGTACAAAAATAAGGAACTATAACTAAGCAATTACACCAGGGGGAGCACGGGGGCAACAGTCAGCAGGCAGTGGAGAGGGTGGTTCTAACAGGCTTCAGGTAACCTGCGGGGGGGGGCGGTGCACCCATGAGTATTCAAGGTCTCCTCTGCGGGCTGCACCGCCTCAGTTGTACGCCATGCGAGGTTATAACAGCGGTCAGGAGGGTCTGAAGTGGAGGGGACAACCATCACAGTAGAACTGGCTCCTGCCCAGCCGCTGCCTCTCGCCTGCACTGCCACGCTCCTCCTGCCATACCGTACGACCAATCAACACAACGTTACCACCCTTCAGCACTATGATGCGACCCCCTTGGCCTCAGACTAGAACCCTGATGGATCAAAGGCCCAGGCTATCATACCTTAGTCCTGAAGTCATCTGTCACGCTCTCAAATGAAGGTGCTCATAGCTTCGACTCTCACAACATCTGAAGTGGTTATCATTTTTCTAATGAGGTCTGAGCGTGGCACTGTCCAGTTTTGTCGTTAATGTTTCTTGTCTATGAAACCTGACATTGTCCTATCTTGGGACATTACCGAGAATGATGTCTCATTCTTCCTCGACTGCTTTAACGTGCATTATGTATTCACAGTCAATGCTGCCGACACCAAAACTCATCACTGTACATTGTATTTTGTCTGTTATGACGTACAATTGCCACGCCTCCGAACACTATGTCATTTTGTCTAAATCACTTCTAATATCAAGGTAGTATTCATTTAAAAAGCTTTATTCTAACAGACAGGTTTTCACTTCCTCCAAAATTCTAAAATACTCTTCCTCGTCTCTTTTTCTTTCCCCTTTTTTATATTTCAATTTCAGCCCAGCCTTAACGTGGTCTTTATTCCGTGACTGGTTTCTCCATCGCAGAAAAAAAAAATTGATAAAAACAGATCCAATTTAGTGTTATAAACCTTAAAATCGTGCTGGCGAGTCGTCTGCAGATCCCTGGTCTACATAATAATAAGTATGGGTCCAAGGACTGAACCTTGTGGTATCCCGTTTGTCACCTTCAGCCCAAGTCGAAAGCTTCCACATTTATAACGTTACACACAGCTTCCTAACCTTGAATCACTCACCTATCCCCAAGTATATTTAGTCTGATTCGATGACAGAGTTGAAGACATGGGAGATGATGGCACAGTTGACGACATTGGAGATGATGACACAGTTGACGACATGAGAGATGATGGCACAGTTGACGGCACAGGTGATGATGGCACAGTTGACGACATGGGAGATGATGGCACAGCTGACGACATGGGAGATGATGGCACAGTTGACGACATGGGAGATGATGGCACAGTTGACGACATGGGTGATGATGGCACAGTTGACGGCATAGGTGATGATGGCACAGATGACGACATGGGTGATGTTGTCACAGTTGACGACATGGGAGATGATGGCAGAGTTGAGGACATGGGAGATGATGGCACAGTTGACGACATGGACGATGATGGCACAGCTGGCGACTCCGCCATGTCCTGGGCGTCAACTTTACGTGGCAGACTTCTATTTGGTACTTTGCGTAACTTTTCTTCGAAGTGTAAAGCATACGATTATGTTCTGGAATCGCACTTATCAAACTGGAGTGCATGACTTGAGAATTCTATCGCATCATTAAATGTGATCGTTTACGTCGCATCCCACGTTGACTGCTTATCACAGGAGAGAGGGAGGATGGAAGCGGTAGGCAGGAAGGAGGGAAGGAGGGTGGAAGTAGTGGGTGGGAGGGAGTCCGATTGGTATCACTAGCAGTGAAGGAGGGAGGATGGGAGCAGTGGCAGGGAGGAGAGGAGGATGGGAGCAGTGGCAAGGAAGGATCAAGGATGGTGAGAGAGAGAGAGAGAGAGAGAGAGAGAGAGAGAGAGAGAGAGAGAGAGAGAGAGAGAGAGAGAGAGAGAGAGAGAAGGGGGAGAGACAGAGAATGACAGGAGTGGCAAGAAGGGAGAGAGGGTGGTAGCAGTGGGATAAAAGATGTTAGCAGTGGTAGTGAGGGAGGGAGGGAGGAGGGTGGGAGTGGCAGTGAGATTGGTAGCAGTAGCAGGGAGGGAGGGAGGGAGGGAGGGAGGGCCAGCAACTATCTGATGACATTGGAGTGTCCTGAAGGCGGCACCTGTGATGGGGGCCCAGCAAGCAACAGGCGGCGACCTACGTCTTCGCCGGCAGGAGGAGAGGCCACAGCTGGGGACCATCAAGACTCAGCCTCAGTAAGACTGGTGTTAGTATGGCCAGAGTTGCTATTCACGTTCAGATATCTTAAAATGCCAGGATTCAGTCGTACGGCCAAACCTCTGACTCCCACTGCGGAGCAGGGTACCTCAACCACTCTCTTGCACATACACACACAACACACGATGTTAACATCCCTTCTCGTGAACGTAATCCCTCATTCCCTACACCCACCACCTTGATGGTTTTCCCCTAACGTCTCCCTTCTAACTAACAGATAACTGGGCAAAGTTCTCTCTTGTCTATCTATCGTCTGGCAACGTCCATCAGCGTCTCCCATGCAGTCTCCTGCACACAACTCTATTTTTGCCCGACTGGTCACAATGCCCGCTGATCATATGCCTCTCACCCACATACTTCCTTACCCGGAGGGGTCAGTGCCAGCTGCGCACTTCATCGGCTGTCAAATTTCACTCTTTAGACCCAGGTTGTCGTCTTTTCTTTTCTGCCTACATATGAGAGGGAACATACAATCTCTCTAACTCATACATAACTCTCGACAACATGTAACTCTAACAGATCTCGTTCCTCTAACAGATCTCGTTCTGTCTAACTCTAGATTTTCCTGCAGTGAGCGCTCCGCCCTAGTCCTTCCTTGTAGCACAACCTTGTCCTATGTGCTCGTAAGGAAACAAGCACTCCGCCTCTCTCTCTCTCTCTCTCTCTCTCTCTCTCTCTCTCTCTCTCTCTCTCTCTCTCTCTCTCTCTGCTTCTGGTCCCTTTCAACGTGAGTGAGTACACTGGGAGTCATCTTCTGCACATGCAGGTGTCCATACGTTAATATGTGTTGCCTTCTCCAGCCATCTCTCACACTGTCAATCTCTAAACACTCTTCGCTCTCTGTCGTTCTTCCATCCTTTCCTTTCGTCTCTCACTACCTCGCCTTCCCTTCACTTCGAGCATTATAAATTCTCTTCGTCATCCCTGCAGCGTTATTTACCTACGGCCGAAAAACATTCTCAATTTTGATTTTTAGAGTAAAAACGGCGCGCTCTACCTCCGCCCTCTATACTTTACTGCATTGTGACACAGAAATCTCTTACTGTGTCCGTTCTCCACACTCCAAATGAGCTGATAACGACAAAGATTACAAACGAACATCATCATTATCATCATCATCATAATAATAATAATAATAATAATAATAATAATAATAATAATAATAATAATAATAATAACAATAATAATAATAATAAAAATAGAAATATAATAATAATAATAATAATAATAATAATAATAATAATAATAATTATTATTATTATTATTATTGTTATTATTATCATTATCATTATCATTATTACAATAATAATAATATTAATAATAATAATAATAATAACAATAACAATAATCAGTGACATTAATAATAATAATAATAATCAACAATATATTCATATCACAATCACTCTGATAGAAACAGATTTCCAAGCGCACGTGCCTTCCCTCTGCTTCCGTTACCTCGTACCCATGTTTACTTCAGCTTCAGTATGGATCAAAACCGTCCGTGCAACACATGTAAACTTACCTTCCCAACAACCCTCACGGCTCTCCTTGTAGCATCAGCACGTTGCTTCTTGCCCTTCGTAATTCCGTCCTCTCGATTCAATTACTCCATCCTGATCTTTCGATATATCTTATATTCATACACGGTCTCCAACTCGCCATCATTGAAACGACTTACCACCTTACTTGACCCAGCATTCACCACCGGCTGCCGACGTCTTGCACGCCCAAACTATCCATCTAGTTTGTCTTCCGTCCGGCTGGCCGAGGGCGTCCACACCTTGGTCAAGCCTTACATCCCCAGGTCAGTTCCCAGCCAGGCAGCTACCTATGATAAAAGCTTCATCCTCCCACCAAAAGCAGGTCGCCTTGTCCTGCATACCACGCCTCAGAGGAGGACTTCATAGTAGGAGATTATCTTTCCATTCCCTTCCAATTCATTCCTCTCCACTCACATCCCCCAGCCAGCCGGGGCCCCCTCATGATATACCAGCTATGAAGACAACAACGATGGGGAACCTAACACACTCCTACCCTGTACCTCTAACCGCTCGCTCGTTCCTATAACTCACGTCCACCAGGCTTTGTAGATACTCATCGCCGCTTCTGCCACCTTCCTCCCCTTGCAATCCTTTTCAAACACCCCCCCGAGCTCATCCATTTCACTTAAACATATGCAGCGTTCCTAATTCACATACGCGGCATGCAAATCCTTTATGCTCTAACGCCTTCCTGCCCGTCCATGAGTCCATATAGATCGTCTCTCACGATGCCACTTCACAATTTTCTTGATTCACCATTCTGCCAGACATCTTCACTTACCAAAGGAATACACTGAAGGCTTGATATATGCACACCTCTCACCCTATAAAAATGTACCACTCATTAATTCCGTCCTGTCTTTTGGTAAATAACTGTAGACGTGTCAACCTATGCGACCCATCTTCCTCATTCCTAGATCTGTCGCCACTCATCTAACCTTGCTTGTGTCACCTTCCTTACCACACTCATTGCCTCATGCATATACCCTCCCGAGAACCGTTTTCTACATCACTTGGTTTTCCTTCCATCTGAACCAATACTGGTATTGAAGTTCCCTCTTTTCCTAAGTTTTATCTCTGTAAACTGTCTCATCAAGTGATGTGACTTACAAGATCAAATAATAATACTAATAATACATAACCATACCACAAGGTAGAATCTTAGCATCTTTGAGGTAAATGAAAAACTGACAAAATCATTAACATCTTCACTCCGGTCTTGAGGGGATGGAGCTCCGTTTTTCTTAAGAAGATATTTTAGTCATGTGGACCAGCAGAATCCAGCTGTCCTTGTACGCGCACTGAAAAGGCTGCCATTGCAATCATTTCTCTTCACAAACTATCGAACGCCGTTTATAACTTCCCTCAGCAGGAAGAAACGAAGCGTCGCAAGGATGAAGACGGGATGAAAGGAAGACAACAAGCCGTGGGAAGAGAGGAAATACAGAACGCGCCTGTATAGGAAAAATCTCGTCTCATGCCGGTGGTGTGGTCTGCCAATCTTGGCCAGAAACCGCTGGCGGTCAGTGTGATGAAACCCCTTTAAAACGGTTGCCTGGGGTTGTATGAGAGACGTCTGCTTCGCCTGACTTGTCTAACATGTTCAGAGATGGAGTAATGAGGGAGTCGTCAACTGGTAGTGGAGACGGATATCAATTAACAAATGAGCCAGACGAGTGGGAAACTGCTGCACGTGGCTGCTGTAAAACTGCTCAGAGAGAGAGAGAGAGAGAGAGAGAGAGAGAGAGAGAGAGAGAGAGAGAGAGAGAGAGAGAGTCGGCCAGAAAACGTACCTCCTCCTGGTCCATCTCGAATATAGCATGCACAGAGCAGCAGCTTAACCAGAATGCATGACGAAATCAAGAGGTAATGTTTAAGGGGAAGATGACATACGATAAAAGCAAGACTTCAGTACCAGAGGAAGAGGGTTGAAGAAATTAATGAAAAAAACTATATAGATATAAGCAAAGATAAGACACAATGAACAAAGTAGTGAATGAAGACAATTCATCAGTCCATGAAAATGCTCTGAAAGCGAAGACAAATGAATCACCAGTAATACTATGAAATATACAACGCACAAACAAAACAGAAAAACATGCAAACAGGTAAACATATTTTAAGGACCGATGTATATGACTTGGGGAAATATACAGGCATCCTCTGGTGTAGGGTTCTTATAAGAAGCAAAACCAGAGTGTGGAGGAAGCTTATCCTTGTACATCACACATCTTTTCATGATACTGACTGACTGACTGAAGGCTGAGTACAGGATATGTTGAACGTTAAGACGGTGTCGACTTGTGATTTGTGTAACCCACTTACACGCCTCCCATCCATGTGATCTTGATGGGTCTCTCTCTTGTCGTGGTCCTCGACGTCTTCAAGGAAATGACAGAGCGTGACACAAGCGCTTATTCATCAAACTTCCCTCCTTTGGTTTTTCTGCTTCTCTCTGTTCTATAATCCATAGATTCCTTTCCCATCGTTTCAGTGCAGTGATCAATGATGGAGACATTTCTTCTTAAATCGTCAGCAGTGGCCTCTCCCTGACGGAGTATCGCCTACCCTTTTTCTTACTTCCATAAATGATCTTTCTTCAGCCTATAACCACAATCACTCTCACGACTCCAAATCACGTACTTCAACTCACTTTCCCTCCGCCTCTGTCTCTCAGTACTAGCTCTTTCTCTCGCACTGAATATTCGTACTTTCCTTCTAAACTCAGACCTTTGTAACATCTGGTACTGAGAAAGCAGAAACCTGATTAAATTCGACAGTGGGAGGGAGTGTCTACCTACATCCTTCGACTCTCAGTCGTTTCCTTCCACTTCAAAACGATACAAATCACACGAAGAGTAACATTGATATGCTGAACAAAAATGTACCTTCAACTCGGACCTAGAAACCCAACATAATGAACATTACAAAATCAGCTTCCTAGAAGCTGGGGTTCTGCATAAGTGCTGTAATCACTTGCCTTGTGGGCAGTGACATTATTCCACAACTACACGGAATCTTGCGCGCTTATCTGGGGGTTTGCGATCTTTTCCTATTTTCTTCGCCTCTCCTACGCCAGCTTCCGTCTCTCTTCAGTCATCATCCCCGTCCATCTACAGTGAGGTTGCCTCTCTCTCTCTCTCTCTCTCTCTCTCTCTCTCTCTCTCTCTCTCTCTCTCTCTCTCTCTCTCTCCTCCATACATCATCTTAGCCACTGTATACATCATCTCAGCCACTGTTCGTCGGAGTTGAACACTTGTGTCACAGCCACTCGGGGCGCGTGACTGACCGCTGCCTCCAACAGCTGTCTGGAGGCCAGCGACACCAGGACAGACTGTTAGCATACCTCCGTTCATCCAGCAGCGAGACAGCGGATTCATTCCTTTTTTCGTTTTCTTGTCTTCCTGTAAGCTTTCCACCTGTAAGGTTCAGCCCTATGAACACCTACAGCGCTCTCATCTCTCTCTCTCTCTCTCTCTCTCTCTCTCTCTCTCTCTCTCTCTCTCTCTCTCTCTCTGTTTTTCCTTTCATGCGACATGACCTCTATGGAAGTGTATACCTTGGCATGGCAGTAGAGGACGGCAAGTCTGTCTGTGTGGTGGTGTGGGGGTTTAAAACCTCATAAGAATTGTTTGCACCTGATGAAGCGGATTGTCTACGTGAAACATGTTGTGCAGCATGTATGGAAAAATACACCTGAAAAACAATTGCCTAGTGAAATCCATCATGTAAAGATAATACGCATCCACCTTGTTCATATTACGAGGGTAACAATGGCACAAACTTCCGCGACTTTTCTATACCTATCTTGAGATTCTGTATGTCGCTGTGCCTTTCCTCTTCAGCTTGAAATATGGCTTACAGGAATGTAATACATATACGAAACATCTCGCATACGTTTAATCTTGTTTCGATTTTTAGATTCGGTCAAACTGCACAACTCTTTTGTTCAAATCTGTTCTGATAACCTGTCAGAACCATCCAAATGCATATTAGACGAGAACATGACGAAAAGCGACACTAATTCTTTATAAAGTTCATGATGATGATGATGATGATGATGATGATGATAATAATAATGATGATGATAATGATGATGATGATGATGATGATGATGATAATTACAGCTTTTACTTCTATGAAGCCACTTAAGAGAGACACACAAGACATCAGAATGTTTCCCTGAGATGTTCTACTTTATATACATGTCAAAACCCGGCTGGAGAAGTGACAGAAAAAATAAATAACTGAAAATACACGTACAATCTGATTCCATTTTCTCGTCCTGGCATGGCCCTGTCTCTAACCTCCCTTTTTCCCGAACGCAAGAAGGACCTGTTATCTGGGTCCTCCACACTGCGAGACTTCGAGAGTAAATCAAGTCACTCTTTGTTCACAATGACCTTCATTACCCCAGAGTGGTTCCCTTATATACAGCTGGGATGAGGCGTCTAGACACGACCGACCTACATATCGCTACAGCCAGTTCAGCGATGGACATCAGTCCGTCAGCAAGATCCAGCACGGCACTTCGTGCAACACTGGCACGTCATGCGGTCGAAGACCTACGTCAACTGGCGGGCCTAACCATACGGTACAGGGTCGTGGTCGGTGAGAATTCACGACCTGTGGGGGAATTTGAGGGAAATCACCTCCACGTAGAAGAGTCTCCGTCTCTCCCAAGCTCCAGGCTTGGTGGTGGAAAAGTGATGTGTAGAGAAAATATAAACAAGTACAGTTATAAGGTGCAAACACTTCTTTTTTTTCTTTTTCTGAAACTGATATTTTTTTTCCAAGTGTTTTATCAACCTTTCCAAACATGTGGACGAGTCTCGGTTATTGGTATGAGGTTGGTACGAGAGAGAAACAAACCCATTACTTTCAAAAGAAATGAAAGAACTTGCATCTGTGTGCCACGAGATAACACACAACAAACCTCGGTCTGGAACGAAACTAGAAAAAAAGTAGAAAATGGAGATAAACATCATTATAAGATTCACAATAATTACAGAATGCGTCAAACCACATGTATTTCCAGTGTTCACCCTCACCAAAGGCAGGTCGATAGTCGGCTTCTGTAGATACGACTGTTTAGTGTATTTCTGAGTCTGACATGAACATGAATCTCACACGATGTGAAGATGTTCTGTTAAAAACTTTGGTGTTCCAAACTTACATATGTAGTACGCAAAGACTAGATAAGTAATCACATACACCACAAAAGCTACGGTGTGGGATGTTAAACCAGTAAATACATGCTCGAAATACAAAAAAAAAAAAAAAATGTCAGTGCATAATAACTTATACAAATATGTTTTTGTCACGTGTTACGTGACGTGCTAAATTCATTTAACAACCATCTGCTTAGTAAGCCAAGAGCCACATTCACAATGAGTGTGTGTATGCAGTCTGAGAAGGTTGCGTACGGTCCATACACACATATAATTTTCTTTCAATTCACGCAAGGCTTAATCCGGAACAACGTGATCAACACTGAGCTGGTACCTGAAGAAGGTGGTCGTGGTGATGATCATCTCGAGTGACCGATGCAGCATGACGCCGACGGCCTAGTGAACCAAGCAGTAGACGGACCTAAAGCTCAGCAGAGCAGCCAGCGTGCACGGTGAGTGTCTGGCATGACACAACTCACACAGAACCACCTGCTACACCAAGTGGGACATGAACGGCAGCAACTCACTCAAAAGCACCTACGTTTCAACACCTGAAATCAACGACTGTTGGCAGGATACTGACGTCCACGGATGATGACGTCCATTGATACTGACGTCCATGGATGATGACGTCCATTCATACTGGCGTCCACGGTGATGACGTCCATTCATACTGACGTCCACTCGAACTCGATGAAGAAAATAATAATAACACACCATAACACAAGTTCATAAAGCATAAACACGTGATCTAACAGGACACGAAACTATCAAAGTCAAGCTTACATAATGAAAACAAAACATATCAAATTACGATGAGACAAAACTATAATACCAAGGGTAAGTATATGTGCTCGGGTGAGGCAGGCCTCATACCCCTGGTGGACGATCGCACAAGGTATATATGAGCAAAGGTCTGGTCCAGACTCACGGATAACACACCACTCTGAATAACACACTACGTCTTGTTTCTCACACCATCATGGAAGGGTATAACAAACTCCATAAATATAACAAATGTATGATAACTTAACCAAGACAATCAATGTAAGATTATTCTCCAGGGTCGTAACGAACAATGTCATCAGTAAAGTCTGGCAGTGTGTGTGTGTGTGTGTGTGTGTGTGTGTGTGTGTGTGTGTGTGTGGTGTGGGGGGGTGTGGGGGCCTCAAGAATAATATTCAAACGTTCACAGTTAGAGGCACCTGCTAGCAACTAGCACCAACAACGCACTAGATCAACGTAGGTGTAAAGTTTGGACAGGCGGGTAATGTAACTAAAATATAACTCCCTATCATTTATTACAAAGTAAAAATGATGAACCAAATGAACATATTCGTTGTAACCGACAAATGGATGTTTCTAACAGTATGAAACATTCCCGTTTTCTTTACTGTAAATTGGACGTACCAAAAAAAAATGAATCTTAAAGAAATGCTAAGGAAGGGGGTGGGAGGCATGACAGGAACTGACTACGTGTGTTGTAAGGCAAAAAAAAAACCTAATATCAAATATCAAACCAAAAATATAATCACAGAATATTTTCATACATATTCAACCCACTTCGAAAACAAACCCGGAGTACAGAATTGTACGACCGAATTATGAAACATTTATAAAATATTCAGAACGAAAATAATAAACATTCATGGATACAGACAGTGTTTGTTTGGGGAGGGAGTGGTGGTGTAGCGTGTGGAGTGAGTACTTCCCTCTGTGTACACACACACACACACCTGGGTATGATGTCACACGCTCCCTCACAAATCTCATCACGTTCCAGGATCAAGAAGAACCATGTGCCTTCTGGGAAGGTTCAGGCGTGTCTGAGAATGTCCATAACAACCTGCCCTGCGTATTCCTTAGCTTCCTATGGAAAGTACAGGATTTACATAATGTTGCCACATCACCTTGATTTGTCTCGGCAACCCCGGCCAGTTTATTGTGCACCCCCATGCTCATCCTGTGTGCGGTAGCGCAAAAGGATTACAGGGGGTCACAAAAGGTCTTAGTCAGACCCCAGTGTGTTGGTATTACAATTCGCAACACGTATTTCATTACATACATTACATAGTTTCACATAATAAGTTTTACCGACTAGATGCAAAAAGTGGATACAAACTTAAAATTTCAGGTATCTTTTTATCAACAATAAGATGTTGTGGCATTGCTTGCAGGGCTTGTTTGGATCTATGCCTAAAAGATTATGTTTCCACATTGTAAGACATAGTCTTCTAGTTTTGACCCTCTTTTTCATTCATGTGGGTGGATCAGGTGCACAGAGCCATGCAGCTGTCACTACACGTATCTTCACTAACGCTACGGCGCTCTCTAAGTCACCCTCTCTGCATACTAAGCTACAGCGTCAGACAAGAGTAATATCACAACTCCAGCCTTACATATACGATGCCTCTACTCACACGACCTGGCATCTTCGTCGGAAGTCCATCCTTCTGCCTCTCCTCTTCCCATCTTCAGCTGGGTTATAATAACCCCCCTCCCCCTCTACTCCAACCTCTTTACAAGCTTCTCATTGTAAATCCTCCAGTTCTCAACGACCCAATTCGGCCAAAAGGCTCTCGTAAATGAGTCCGCCTGACAATATAACGACACCGTGTATCTCTCCCACCTTCATTCCTTCATATAAGTGGACCCTCTATACCTATTCTATACTAAGGTTCCCGTTAGACGGATCCACAGCTCCCGTATCTTCATCTTCCACTATCAAGACTTGACGTCTCTCTTCTCGTGCCCCTTTCCGCTTCCGTCCTCCATGTAGACATCCATACTGATCGTCATCCACAAATGCTCGGATAAAATCATCGGCCGAGACTGTGCATCCCATTTCGAGACGAGACCCCTTTGCTCGCACCCGACATTTCGTTATCAGTATCCTCCATCTACACACAAACACACACACACACACTGCCAGAGCGACTTACCATCCAGCTTAACTCCTCCTCTGATTCAGCAAACAGAATAGCATCGTCCGTACACAACATCTGCTGCAGCAGCTTTCGCTGTATTCCATCACGTTTCATGTGTAACGTACAATCACCCAATCTCACTTCCACCGTCCGTAATTTCCCGTTCATTAAGATATTAAACAAACACATGACACAGCGGTGACGCATTCCTACATTCATTCTACACCACACAATCATAACCCCCGTTCACTCACAAGCATGCATAACCACCATCACACAAAAGCTCTTGCCAACCTCCAACATGCTCCCACGTTCATACATAATCCTCCAGACGTTATCACACACCTTGTGAAAATCCATTCATTTCTCTTTCACCTGAGCTTTCTCCACAACCCAGCTCACCGTAAAAATCTCATCCAAACAATGCCCTTCTTCACCATACTACACGGTCCTTACTTAGAGAGGTTCTTGTAACAGCTGTAGCACAATAAACTTGACGCCTTCCGTGTTCCTGAACAATTTGCTGAAAGATGACTTAATCTGCCTGGCAATTCTTGCAGATATGTTTACGACTTATTCCCTTCATTCTTATGTACCAAAATAACACCATCGAGAAATCTTTTTCCATTATGCCGTACGTACATTATCCATAACCATTCGACTGCTTTCCCGGTCACCTTCATAATTTCACTCGCCACTTCACCCGCAAAGTGGCGGGCGGAGGAAGAGCCCTTGGCTGTACAATCCTGTTTCCATTTATAGGTTAAGGCTTTAGGATCTTTTTCCTGCCGTAGCATATAACCTCCCAACAGTCCACTATTGTTCTGTGGTCTTCCCACATAATGGCTCCTGCTTCCCTAGGTTTTAATTACACTGTTTCTCTGACCTCCTGTATCGTATTGTCTTTCCCTTCCCATCTCTTGTGATCTATACATCTCCCTCTACCCAGCAAGCCAACGACCCCACATAATAACTTCTCAAATCAGCTCTAGCCACTGCTACACCCACACCTCAGGAACTCTCATCATTCATCTCCCCGTCCACTTACACACTAGTACATCAATCATCCTCTCTCTCTCTCTCTCTCTCTCTCTCTCTCTCTCTCTCTCTCTCTCTCTCTCTCTCTCTCTCTCTCTCTCTATTGCCATCTTCATTCTACCGCGCTGCCCTCTTCATTATCCACAAGGCGCCCTTCACATGTACACCTGAGGGTCGTGTTCCCTGCTAATGTAGTCATCGGATGCGGCTTCCACGTCCCCTTAACCTGATCCACGTCCTGGCGCTTCTCATCTGACTCACAACAATCACTTTTACGTCTCCAATTCCTCACATTCGCAACATCCTCACCCTCCCTCCCTCACTTGATTCTTCCCGACCAAAGTTCGTGTACCATCTAGCATAAAAACGCTAACCTACGAATCATCATAAGGCCAGAATTGCAGTACACTAAACCATTATGTGCATCATCCCAGAGGCAATCATGTGTAGTTGATAGTTTCATAAGGTCATGGCAACGTATCTGTGGACTATAAGATTCATCTGCCTCAGGAGTGAAGCACATTAAGGTCTAACGTCACAACTCAGGATCGTGAGTGACCAGATCCTCTCTCTCTCTCTCCCTCTCTCTCTCTCTCTCTCTCTCTCTCTCTCTCTCTCTCTCTCTCTCTCTCTCTCTCTCTCTCTCTCTCTCTCTCTCTCCCTCTCTCTCTCTCTCTCTCTCTCTCTCTCTCTGGGGAGGGTGGTGAAGCAACCCACTGATGTGGAAGACTGCTAACTTCATCACTTCATCACGGAGGAGTAACACTACCAGTACGAACCACCAGCTGGGACCATCCTCGGGCATCAGGAGAACCAGTATGGACTCTCCTCCTCAGCACCATTACCATCGGCAGGAACCACCATCAGCACCAGTAAGGCTATACCATCACCAGAGACACAACCACCACCAGCACCAGTAAGGCTATACCATCACCAGAGACACAACGACCATCAGCACCAGTAAGGCTATACCATCACCAGAGACACAACGAAAAACTAACACGACCATCCATGTCGTTCACACCGGTATGGATCGTCATTACCTAACCCACCAAGAGCGGTGCTACCATCAACAAACACCACCATGACCACCATCACACCACAGGGTTCAGCAAGGACCACCCTCAAACTATAAGGACCAGTAAAGACCACACTCACACCACAGGGACCAGTAAGGACCACCGTCACACCACAGGGACCAGTAAGGACCACCGTCACACCACAAGGACCAGTAAGGACCATCCTCACACCACAGGGACCACCCTCACACCACAGGGACCAGTAAGGACCACCCTAACACCACAAGGACCAGTAAGGACCACCCTAACACCACAAGGACCAGTAAGGACCACCCTCACACCACAGGGACCAGTAAGGACCACCCTCACACCACAGGGACCAGTAAGGACCACCCTCACACCACAGGGACCACCCTCACACCACAGGGACCACCCTCACACCACAGGGACCAGTAAGGACCACCCTAACACCACAAGGACCAGTAAGGACCACCCTAACACCACAAGGACCAGTAAGGACCACCCTCACACCACAGGGACCAGTAAGGACCACCCTCACACCACAGGGACCAGTAAGGACCACCCTCACACCACAGGGACCAGTAAGGACCACTCTCACACCACAGGGACCAGTAAGGACCACTCTCACACCACAGGGACCACCCTCACACCACAGGGACCAGTAAGGACCACCCTAACACCACAAGGACCAGTAAGGACCACCCTAACACCACAAGGACCAGTAAGGACCATCCTCACACCACAGGGACCAGTAAGGACCACCCTCACACCACAGGGACCAGTAAGGACCACCCTCACACCACAGGGACCACCCTCACACCACAGGGACCAGTAAGGACCACCCTAACACCACAAGGACCAGTAAGGACCACCCTAACACCACAAGGACCAGTAAGGACCACCCTCACACCACAGGGACCAGTAAGGACCACCCTCACACCACAGGGACCAGTAAGGACCACCCTCACACCACAGGGACCAGTAAGGACCACTCTCACACCACAGGGACCAGTAAGGACCACTCTCACACCACAGGGACCACCCTCACATCACAAGACCTACCCCTTACACCACAGGGACCACCCTCACACCATAAGACCTACCCCAACCCCCTCCCTCACAAAACAAGGACCAGCTGGGTCCACCCTTACACCACAGGGGCCCAATACGGAGCACAAGTATCGCCGCGAGCAGGGGGATAAGTAGCCTGATCAGGAGCAGTAAGGAGCACAAGCAGCATGTGTGGGCCCCCTGGACCTCCCCCGCCTCATCAACATTCCAGAGCGGGTGGTGTGTGTGTGTGTGTGTGTGTGTGTGTGTGTGTGTGTGTGTGTGTGTGTGTGTGTGTGTGTGGGGCCGGCCTCGTAAGCAACGGACACACACACACACGTCGCTATCTGATGACTTTGAAACGCCCGCCATTCATTCACCAGGCGGCGCGCATCCTAGCAGGGTGGGAGGGGCGGTGGGTCAGACGCAGCCACACCCCCCATTGTCGTGCCATCCTCGTTGTTGTT